>NW_026933188.1:0-56567 GCF_032062105.1 Saccostrea cuccullata
ATTCAAATTTCTAAAACGATTTAGAGTTTAATTCAAAATCCTAAATTTAGTTTAAGAATGTTAATCTAACAGTTCAAAGTTCTAAATTTCAAAAAACTCAAACTGATTTTTTATATTGACATTTAATATTTTAGTTCAAAAATCTAAAATTTCAAATTTCCATGAAAGTTTTAGAATTTAAATATTTTAGATTTTTACCTTAAATGGTCAAAATTCAAATTTCTTAAACGTTTGAGTTTTTAGTCTACCGTTTGCTCAGAAAGTTTACATTTAACAATCTATTGTTCAGTAATATTTTTCGTCTTTTGATTATTTAGAATTAGCTTCATACTTCTAAAACCCAACTCTGAAACGTTTTAGATTTTTAGAAATTTGGAATCTTGATTCGGATGTTCTAATTTCAAATAACCTAAACACTTTGAGTTTTAGAATTTTACTTTAAATATCCAAAATATTAAATTTCCAAATCCAATTTGAATTTTGAATATCAGATTAATATTCTAACTATCAAAAAGCCCTTTTGTATGGAACGCCATCACTGCCTTATAGCATACAACTATGCATTTATTATGTCAATTTATAATTACGTGATGTGAACATATCTTTACGTTATGTCCATTTTTTTAACATCATGTCAATGCTGCATATTACATGAAGTAAATACATCCTTTCATTATGTCAGCACTTCATAACTTGAAGTAAAAAATTCATTATGTGAAGTGATAATGTGTTTACATTGTGTTAAAACTTTATTACATGAAATGAATGTTTCTTTACATCATTTCATTTCTTTAATATGTGAGGTCAAAATTGCATTACGTCAAGTAAATTGTGTTTTATAATTAAACTTATTATTACATGAAGTCAAAAGCCCATTCCTTTTTGAGAGTGTATATTTCTATTATATCAAAGCATTATTACGTGATATGGATTTATCTTTATTTTACGGCGAGGGCATCATAATGAGAGGTGAACACATCTTACCTTTATGTCAGTGCTTTATTGCGTGGTGTAAAAAGTGTATAACATAATGTGAACATATCTTTATATTATATCAATACTATATTACATTATGTCAAAACTCCATTCCGTGATGTGGATATATAATAACGTTATGTCAACTCTTTCTTATGTGATTTAAAAATATCTTTATATTGTGTTTTAAAACTCTTTATTATGTTGATTCCAAAAGTTCATTACCTGATGTTAAAATACATTTACATTATCTCAAAGCTGTATATCTAGTATATAATGAATGTTGACGACCTGTGTTAATGACTGGTAAGAAGGGGGGAGGGGTTCTGATTGATTAGGCACATAATATCAACCCCCCTCTTTTCCCAGACATAACTTTACTATAGAAAATGCAATGTTCATTGAAACTGTACAGCCCCCCCACCCCCACTTCTTGTTGAAGTATAATCCACTAAGGGTATTGTAATATATCTGGAAAAAAATAAGACTGATCGAAGTTGGACCCCTCTCCCCGAAATAGGATTTTCGGGCTTGGACTTTTTTTTCTTGGCTTGTCAAGTTTTCTGGTTGACCTCCTCTTTCAAAAAAAGATGCTACGTCACTGGAGTTAGTAAATTTTTTTAAAATCATTCCAGGGCCAGAATTCTATTACAAAATTACAAAAATCTACCAGTCGCTCATCTAGATCAATTGAATATGCCTTAGTAAGCATGCATGGGCACATATCAGTATATGGTTGGAGACCAAGGACGGAAAGCGGAGAAGCTCTCAGGCTTTATAGTTTTATAGAAAAAAGTTTTCAACTTAATTCAGCTAAACTTAATGTGAAACTAATGCAATGTCCTACAAAGTTTAAGACTTTTATAAAAAAAAAAAAAAAAATTCAAAATAAAAAGAAGAAAAAAAGATTGCTGCACGACTCATAATATTTGATTTATTTAAATATCAGATTAAGGAAACACCATTGAATTTCGACGTGACTTTAATTCGCAGTGTAAAGGCTTTGCATGTTTCAAGATTGTCAATCATTTGTCGCTTAAAGTTTTCATTTAAAGATGTTATTCCGAAATCGCTGAGAATCTCTTCTACGACAGTTTTCTCTCCCGCCATTTTTAGTGCTTGCGGAACGCGGAAAATACGTTATGCTCATATATAAAGGCCGAGGATACCCGTGTTCGCATATCGACATAATGTAGAAGAGTGCGCACAGTAAGGCATGAACTTTTCACATCAGTTAATGAAAACTAAGATTGTCATGAAAAGTAAACATAACGAAATGCAAGTTGACGAAATAAAATTGTAGTATGTGTAAATGTCATAAAGAGTTGACTTAATGTGAAGGAAAGTTGACACGATGCAATAGTAGTTTTGGTTATGTCATAAAGAGTTGACATAATGTAATGGAAAGTTGACACAGTGCAATAGTAGTGTGGGTTAATGTCATAAAGAGTTGACATAATGTAATGAAAGGTTAACAATGCAATAGTAGTGTTCTGCTATAAGGCAGTGACGGCGTTCCATATGCTTAACCTAAAGTGTTTTTGAATTCAAACCAGGTTTGGAAATTGATATTTTGGATACTAGTATTTGGAAGTAAATATATAACCACCTGGCACGTAAAATATCAAAATCGTACAAAAAAAAAAACCTGGAAAACGTCAGATATTATACACCTGTTTACTGGCTATGAGGACAATAGCAAGTTTATCGTCCCCCAAGACAGCAAACTATTTCCCGAGGCGCAGCCGAGGGAAATAGTTTGCTGTCGAGGGGGACGATAAACTTGCTATTGTCCGAATAGTCAGTAAATAGGTGTTTTATTATACCGATGCTGACCTAACTTTTGTTAACTTTTTGGAGTCCAGGGTACACACAATTATGATATTCCATATTATACCGATGCTGACTTAACTTTTTGTTACGTCATAATACATACGCGTCACAATCCGTATAAAACCAGAAGTTTTCCGAGATGAAAAGCGAGGGAAACAGAATGCTGCCGGTGAATAGTTTGATGACTATTTCACCATGGGCAGATAGCACAAAAACTATTTCAGTAGGGGCTGTTTGGAAAAGATAGCATGTTTATTCGTCATGTTTTTATATTGAACAAATTCACAGAGGTATAATAATTCAGACTATTCCCAGACTAGTCCCGATTTTTTGTTGACTTCCATGATAACAGAAGACTTGTTTGGAGAGCAAAGGGGGGAAGATGTGCCGATTGTTGTATTTCTGAGCATAACCGACTTGTTGGAGGTTCGGAGATGATTTGGACAGGCATTAAGTGTTATCTCAAAACTGATCTGCACTTTATTCACTCTAAAAAAAGTTTTACTTGTTGTTTTTAAAATAAGATATTAGATTAAGAAAAACTAGTAATTATTAGTAATCCATTTAGTCAGAATAGCAAGTAAATGACTATCATGGTTAGTAATTGTAAACATAATTAGTAATAAGGATGAATTCATTTACCTTTAAAATGATTTACTAAGTATCAATAGAATTACTTAAACTATAGGAATTATATTACTTTAAGTTAGTAAATGAACTACTCATTTTTGTTAAATTATTATTACTTAATTTAGAGATAATATGCTTTCTATTTACTAAATTTTATGAATTATTACTAAGTAAATGTAATTCTGAAATTAATTAAAATCTAGAATATTATTACTCAAAAGAATACTAAGTAAATGAAAAACTGCAATGCAAGGTACCCAGCCTCTTATATGTGAGTACTACTCAAAGATTTCTTTATCAGAGATCCCTAACTGGGCCCTGTAGATAGTTTAATAGAAGAAATCTACTTATGATGGAAACAATAATACTTTCAATTTCTTTTGCCAATTTCTTTGTAATTCTTTTATTATATATTACAATAAAACATTTGATTCAAACTTCGAAAGCCTTAAAAATTGAATAAGTTGTATCTTTTTAAGGACCATTTTAAAAATGGTTAAACATTTGAAGTACTTAATATCGCATTTTTATTAGTGTGACTTTTTTTTCACATGAAGGAATATTTAGAAGAAAGATAACTCCTCCTCACAGACAATTAATATGACAGCCAAGAATTCAATCCCAATAGTGATAAGACTACCATATTTAAGTAATTACTGCTCTGAATTCTTGATTTAGTAAATAATTTTTTGTTTTAAGTAAATAAATTAAATACAATTTAAACAAGATGTGTTTGTGAAACACCTACGCCCCCGTATGGTAACATAGCAAAGGTTAAACTTTTCTTATATGCAAATTTAAATTATTGGTATTTCTTGATATCTCCAAGGTCAAAATGTCAAGGTTATTGGTATCTAATGAAAGGTCCTGTCACAAAAAATACATAATTATGTGAAATATGGAAACACTTGCATCAACCCTTCAGAAGTTATGGTCAAGGTTATCAATTCTGAAATGTAAGTGAAACTCCAAGGTCAAGGACAAAGGGACAGATTTGGTGATACCCAAAGAAAGGTCATGTCACAAGGATGAACTATGTAAAGTATGAATGCACTAACCCTAATCCTTTTAAAGTTACAGTCAAGGTTTGCTTTTTAAAAGTGGTCAAACTCCAAGGTCAAGGTCAAAGTTCTTGGTATCCTATGAATGGTCTTCTCAAAATGATTACATACATGTAAGTATGAAAGCACTATTTCTTATCGTTCAAAAGTTATGGCCCAGGTTAAGGTTTTTTTTACAAGGATGGAAATCTCCAAGGTCAAGGTCAAAAGTTCATAGTTGTTGGTATTCAATGAAGTTTCTTTCAATAAAAAATATATATGTGAAGTATAAATGTATATAAACTGGTATTTACTGTTCAAAAGATTTGGATAAAGAATAAGTTTGGATTTTTTGTGTATAAGTGAGTCAAACTTCAAGGTCAAGGTCAAATTTGGTGATACTCAGAGAAAGGTCTTGTCACAAGAAATACACATGTGAAATATGAAAGTCATAGCTCCGCTAAATCAAAAGTTATGGGCAAGGTTAAAGTTTCTGCGGATAAACAGACAAACAGAGAGACAGCTAGACAGGCAGCTAGACAGACAGACGGACACGACAAAAACTATATACAGTACTGTACCCCCGAAACTTCGTTTACGGGGGCATTAAAATATTAATTATATATATATAGTAAATAGTGGTAAAATGTAAGTAAAGACCAAGTAATGGTATTACTTATATACACAAATTTAAGTAAATATAAATTACTAAGTAAAACTTTTTAGTGTGTAAGTAAAACATTTCTTTAAAATAAAAAAATCAAGTAAAACATTTGAATCTAGTAATTGACATATATTTCAGTAATTGATTTAAAATTTTAAGTAAATGCTTAGTAATTATCTATTACTTATCTTTGTTATTTCAAGTAAAAAATGACTACTAAGTAAAAGTTTTTTAAGAGTGTTGGAAGCACCCTGGCAGCTTTAAAATACCGGGTTGATATTCTTCATCCTTTTGTTAGACCAATTGCAGGTACTGTGGGGGAGGATTGGATCTTAATGGACTCACAGAGCCCGAATCGAAATGAGGACCTGAAAAGTGAAAAAATTCAGTGCATGGACTTGCCAAGTCGTTCTCCAGATCTGAACCCAATTAACTATGCATGGGACATTCCTTAGCAACGCATTTCAGCTTGTTCAACAGTGAACACGTGCACTTCCGGCAAATCTACAAAATTAAATATATTTAATTTGATAATCCTGGACTTTTTTTGCATACAGTACAATGTATATTTTATAAGAAATTATTCCCTTCTTTTTGTGCTCAATATATATATGCAATATGAACGACTTTAGTTAAATTTTCATCTTCTATACAATCAGTTAGGCAAAAGGAAATTAATTAACTTTTAGTTGCATCAAACAATCCTACGGACCTACTTCCATTAATTCATAAAAAATCTATTAATATTTTTATACATTCTGCGAGGAATAATGTTCTTAGTGTTCATGCATTTATCAGGGTTCTGTCAAGAAATATACAATGGTATCTTATGCCTACATGTATCAACTAATTTTTATAATCCAGTGATTTTACTTTTATATTCTGCAAAGCAATACGAAAGTGAAAGGTACGATCGCATCCTTTAGAATTAACGTAAGGCATTTCAGATTGTGCATGCATGTACATAATGTATATCCCCTCATCTATCATTCTTTCATTGCACGAAACATATGTGTTTAATTCCATAAATCACAGTCAGCATCATGCAAACGTCCTAGGGAGTGTGTTTGAAATATTTAACGTAGACAGCGCTGTATCTCTTTCTCACATTTTGTAAGCTCATACGTATATAAGAAATAGCTTTAATTTTATTTTGAAAAAAAAAGGTTGAACTGTCATCTTCTGTAGAACATTCACTATACAAAATGATTGTTTCAGAAACATATTTTTTTTTTAAAGAGAAAGAACTTTATTTTCCTTTTGATTTTAGATGTCATTCTGGTTACAACAAGTCACTGAGACTTATGGAATTAATTCGCTATATCAGTAATTCGTTTTATCCGTATAAGGAATTTGTTAAATTTATATACATGAGGATCCAAGATGATTTCGCTATATCCGTGAATTCGCAATATCCGTGTGCGTACTAAACAAATTTTACTGTATAGCATTGTCTTTACTAGTACTGTAAGTAGCAAAAGAGCTTACATCTTTTAAGGTTGCATGGCCGTAAGGGGGGGGGGGGGGGGGGGGGGGGGGGGGGCAAGGGGCGTCCTCCAAATAATTTTGACGATATATAGAGTACTACAGAAAACACAGCTACTGTGTGCTTGTGCCCCCTTAGTAAAACGTTTGATGACTTTTTTTTGCTCGTTAAGCAATTTTTGGTACTTGAAAGCTGAAAATGTTTGGCTGTGCCCCTCCCCCCAAACTGAAATCAACCACACTCATCTAATAGTAACTTACATTAGTGCTAGATTATTATATTCTATGTTATATGCCAAAAAAAGGTCCTAAAATTACAAATCATTCACAAGAACAAGAACCTGATTGGTAAGATAAATGTGGATCATAGGTTTAAATGTTAAGTTTTATAAAAATATAGACTGAGAACTTGACCTGAAAGGCCAGGCAAGTAACCATGCAGTTACTAAAAATTGACAACCCTACTATGGAATGTCACATTGTCTGATTTTATTTTAATATATACATAACAAACTTTACTTGTAAAACAAAGTCCACAGTGGTAGTCATTAGGATTACATTTTATCATTCATAAAGTTTTATGCAAGCCGCACTTGTAAAACAGAGTTCCATCACATCATTTAGACCCACTATAAAAATATTAAAAAGAAAATCGGATTTTTTCCACATTATGTTAATTTTTTGGGGGTTTAATATTTTCATCTGGGAATTAAATAATGATATAAATGTACAAAAGCTACAGAACAGTTAATGTACTCTGGGCCAATGCTCAGTAATAAAACCTACACTCTTATGTGTATACACTAGTACAGTTACAGAAAGACACATATGGAGGGATAAACAGGAAGTTGACATCGAAGTTGTACAAAAATGAATCCCATCATATGGCATGCCTAAATAAAGACTGTGCTAAACCTTGAATTTGCAATTAGTAATTGCTGAGAAAAATGCAACAAAAATTTGTTATTTGGACAGACAGACAAAAACACAAGTGTAAAACAGTATCCCCCCTCCTTTGTGGAGTGGGTATAAAAATTACTATACAGTTTATCATGGTTCTGCACTTCTGTTATGTCATCCCTAAAGATTTCCCTCCTGTCCACACAACAACAGTCAGACAGGGGGAGCAGGGAATAAAAATTGTAAAAATTGATTCCACATACATGTGTACATACTGATTAAATCATAAAAATAATTGAAACAAAATGTAAATATATTGGTCCCTCAATGTGTATAAAATATAATTCTGAAGAGATTGAAAAAAAAAAATCATCATTCATTCTGTTAAAACATTGTATCACAGATTGTAAGGAAAGGTCTGAAAACTCAGCCTATTATAGACCTAAGTCAAACAAAATGGCTGGTTCAACAGATCGTGTTCAGCTAGACAGGTCAAATTCTCCATCAAATTCTTCCATCAAAGACTTTAAACTGTAAATAAATAAATTGAAAAAATACTCCAGCTGAAATTTTCATTCAATAAAAAATCACAAAACAATAACAAATTTTTGTGTTGACATTTTTTTTCTAAAAGATTAACCTAAATTTGGAGAAAATTATATTTCCAATGTATATTTACTGGGTTGAAAAGGCTTTGTGTACTTTTAGAAGGGTTTAATTTATATGTTTTCACATGAATAAATTATTGTTTCAAGATTTCTCATTACAAAAAGGTGTTTATATAATAAAGCAATATTAGCTGCAACTTGGACGTCAAAATTTTCTGTTGTGAAATTGTCATTAACTATTTCAAGGACAGAGAAAAAGAACATTTATAAACTTCTATTGTTCATATTTGTAAAAGTATTTACTGTAACAAGCTTTTAATGATGCAAAATTACATTATTGTCATCTTGTACAATATACTTTTCTTATATATTAAATACTTGATTGTACAGATGTCTTTCTTTTGAAACAAAATTACTTACAAAATTTAACATAATGACACATTTTAAAAGCAAAATAAAATTATAAAATTCTCAAAAATGCAGCTCATATTGTTTCACAATTTTGTCTGGTATAAAAAGTTCATTGAATAAAAACAACTAAAAAACAAGTTTTTAACTTGTGAACTGATAAAAGTTCAGTGATGCTAAGTATAGAATTGATGCACTACCTGAAGGTAGTTTCAGAAACTTTCAAAAATCTACTTCTACTAGTATAGTACCAACATCATCACTTTCCTTTTGCACGGTATCTCAAAATATATAAATACTCCCTGCTTTCTTATATCAAAAATGTAAACTTTACACATTGCAATTAGCCATAATCCATTGGACTGAATGAGGCCCAACAATATTGAAAAAATACCGATTGATGCAAATAGTTTTGGAAAAGCTATTTCACTTGCTACCAACTTCCACTCAGATGAACTTAACATTAGGTAATGTATAGTTTGGGGTGGGGTGCTGTAAATACTCATTGAAAGGCTGGTCCCCCAAAAAATGCACCTTTAACTCCCACCCCAACCCTCAAAACAAAATTTGATGTGAAGAAAATTTTCTCCTCCTGGGTGCCACTCAAAATTTTTTTCAGCCATCATTTCCCCCCCAGAATATGCCAACCCCCCTCCCTTTCCAAATTATTCCTATAAAAAAAAGCCCAACATCATTCCTCTTTTTTTCATAGGAAATAAAGTACATGTAGATTTTGAAAAATTAAATGACTATAACTGGACATTTTCATTTAACCTTGCTTTTCTCATTGTATTTGGCTAGGACTTCAGCAAATGTAAAGAAGTAAGATGGCATGAGCTTGTTTCATTTAATCATTGAATCATATTATACATGTAAAACAATTATTGCTGTATTTTCAGTAAATACGATGATTTACTAGTAGCTATTTTAGAAGTAAGTTATACGAAAATTGTACTCTTCAGGTGGCTAAATCATAGTATTGACCTCAAAACAACAATAATGATATAATATTAATTCTAACCTTCTAATCATAGAAATATAGGTGGTATTCATATATCACACTAAAACAATGAAAGTGTGACATGCAATTCTAGAGATATTAAATTAATTAATTACCTGTCCATGTGGCCCCTAGATTCCTGGGCTATCTGCTTTGTCTCATTCATGTCCTTACTAATGTCTGACACACTGGAAGTCAAATATAGAAGTTTCAATTCAAACATAATCCTGTCAATACAACAGAAGACCTCCAACTGTCTGTTTAAGGTTTATGCTCCTTTATTTTCTTTATTTTTATTACATACAAAAAATTTCTAAAATGGGCCAAGCTACTGATAAACAAGTTGATGATAGATGGATGTCAAAATCCCTTTTGAAGTCAACATTTAAAAGTTGCAAAATCTAAGGTGGATTCAATGACTTTGTTTGCCAAAAAAACCTTCAATGACCTTAAAAAAACTATCAAAATCTATCATAAGGTCAAATGTTGACTGACACCTTTCAAACAAATTGTTGCACCATTAATTTCCTATTTATTGTCTATTTTTCCATTCATCACATCATATCAAAGGACAACTTTGAATGTGTGACAGATAAACAAGGGATGCTCATTCCTCCCTGCAGGGCTTTCAAAAAGATTTGAACCAGGTGGTACTTTATCAAAAATAGGAGGTACCACTTGGCGAATGCCGAAGGCGTGAGCCTGCTAGGGGGGTCCGGGGGTATGCCCCCCTGGAAAAATTTTGAAATTTAGAAGCCACCAGACAGCATTTTCTGGTTTCTAGACACACAGAAGTATGCTGCTATCAGTGTTATTTTTATGCCATGTTTCAAAGTTTTTTTTTGGTCAATACACATTACATGTGAAGTTTAGCACTGGATGGGTGGAATTACATAGAAAAATTAGTTATTTGAGCAGAGTAACAATAAGATTTAGGTAAAACTTCTAAGTTCTATGCTATATTTGTTTATATAAATTTGTTCAAAAATATTTTGCAAGGTTTGAGTTGTAAGTGTTGTTTTAAATATAAAAAAAATTATTGAGTCACGAAAGGAAATGAAAATTCAAAATTTAATTTTAATAAAAGAGAAATGAAATTGTATTTGCATTAAATTAAATTCATTTCTGTTCTACAGTAAAGATCAGATTAAAAAAAAAATTAGAAGAAGCACTACATGATGCATAGCATGAACCAATAAATTCAGCATATTTTTCATGCACTGGTACATGTACATATAAAATAATATACATGTGTAAATTAGACAAAGATGACATCAAGACTGGAGACAAAATTTTTTTTAGATACGACTCCCTCACTTTACTGGATATGGTTACAATATTGGGAAGAAAGTAAACCTCCGCAAGGTAATTCTCTTGACCACTAGAAAACTGCTGAATCAAAGGATTAAATGTGTGGCAAAAGAAATAGTTTCTGTTTTATGTCCTTTTGTTTCATCATAAATTTGCAGATATTTAAGACTGTAAGTAATTTATATCGTCAGCTGCGGATTTTGACACTTAAATTTGAAGAGTTGAGGCTATTAAAATGTACAGAGGTGGTCAAAGAACTGTCTATATCTGTCGGGCAGTTGTGTTGAAGACTTTCCGCGGTCTAGTTCCTTGTGTCTTAAAATCTTTTGTGAAACTCATCACCGTTGCTTTAAATTGACACTTTCATTTCTGATACCTGGATTCCTATTTTTTATTTTTTTTTGGGCCGTATTTATTTAAAATATATTCATAGTCATTTTGTCAAAATCAGTGAGGATGGAATTTGATATCGAAATCTACTTTCGTTTTCGAAAAGATCTATAAGACGCGTTACGCAATCTCTTTTGTTTCATTTATTCAAACGCTTTAATGATCTTCTTGACTAACCAATCAAAAAGTTATTAGATACCATTACGGACTAAGAATAATACAAAGCTACGTAACCACAACTTTTGTAAAACATGGTAGGGCCTATCGTATTTTCACGCGATTTTTTTTCTCCACTGAATATTCTGGCCGGTACCGTGAATGAATCCAACCGGGTAAAAGTACCGGGTACCGGCAGATTTTGAAAGGCCTGTCCTAGGCAGCAGATCCCATGTAAATAATAATACATGTATAATTACCCTTTCTTCACTTGCTGTGCTAGATGTCTCTGTTTCATGGATGGCTTATATATGGAAGGCAGAGGTGGAGATTCCTTCAGTCCCTAGACAAAACAGATTAAACTTGATAATGAACTAAATAGATCAGAGTTAGAGAGATGTATATGCTGTTTTACTTTATGACACTAATCTCTTCAGAGTGAGACTGACCTTGACCTCACTAACCACTTCCTGTAGTTGTCTGGTAATGTCTGCCATAGCAGCGTCCACTTCTTCATGTTCCTCCAAAACTTTTATATAGGCACTGTCAAAATGTATAGATATGTCACAAGGAATGTGGAGTGGGCACATAATCTAGTGCACATTTTGAATAGTGATCATCTTAAAACTATCAACTATAACATCATAATAGCTGGGTTTTTATATCAGTTATTAAATTTGGCATTTCGCTTGCTCGAAGGTACATGTATGTGTTAAATGTGAAGAAGGACTAAAAAACAATAATATATACATTGAAAAAGCTCAAATCAGGAAAGACTTGTAATAAGTTATATAAATTGACTCACAAAGAGGAATTAAGTAAACTGATGAAAGTTATCTTTCCTGCAATTATATTAGCATAAAGAATGTTGCACTTTTGTAGACTACTAAGAAACTGCTAGAACTTTAAGTGCTATAAAAATGTAATTTATCCAAAATTAGCACCCTGCTAAAAAAATTCCACCATACAATATTTTGCAAGTTCCATACTTGATGCACATATACATATATAGTTGTATACTAATTTACTAAAGAGATATGATATAAACCTGTGCCATCTTCTAAATGTTGTAAATGTGGCAGCCATGGAATGCTGAACTTTCTTTAAGTAAGACACAGCTCGCTGGTAATGAAAGGATATTGATGTCCTGTCCCAAAAAAATTGTTTATAGATATTTATAGGATGTGATATACACATAACCTGATAAAATGAATATCAAAATAATGTTCCAAAAACTTTTTATTTCTTTTCAAAATTAAATGTTATTAATAATGATGACCCTCACTTGTCAAATGTGTAGAGTTTCTTGTCGTGGTAATTTAGTCGCGGTAATTTACGGTAATCCGAGAACTTCTGCAATATCTCCATCATTTGTTTGAATGTTCTCTCAACCATTGCCTTTCTGTACACAGAAGAAAAGTTTCTCTCAGTCTCAGATACAATAACATATAAATATATATAGTGTTCAATTGCAAGGAATTTGTTCAAGCTTTATTAATTTCAAAAGCAACTTCTGAGAAATATATCCAGTTAAAAATTACTTTGATTCAAGTAAAGAAATCATGCTCACATATTTTCCTGAGTAATGGAATTCATGATTTTGGTCAACTCATCCAGTTTCTTGTGTTTTTCTTTACAAACTTCCAGCAAAGATGTACAGGAATCTAGCTTATTGCTGATCTGAGAGACATAATGATCTTTTAACTTATTCTATGTCAAAATTGATAAAAAATTGAATCAAAATAATTGCACATTTTGTCCTTTTCATTGAAAATTACAAGAAATCCAAATAGTTCATGATCGATATCTCATAGCTGAAAAATGTATTTTCTTTGCTTCCAACCTGTATTTCATTAATTCAGATAATTCAATTTATACAGTTGGCTCATTTCAATTGACTATTGTGGGCATATAAAGGGAGAAATCTTTATCATTAATTTTACATTCATCAATGTTTGAAATGTTTGAATTTCAATTTTCAGTTTAAAAAAGTTGCTACATGCACTCGTACTATTTTATGCATGAAGGTTAAATGTATAGGTAAAACCATGAAGAACAAACCTGTTCAAAGTTGTCGTCAGCGATATCTCCGTCCTCTGTAATGGTAGTAAATAACGCTGTTGATTTCTTGTGATCCGTGTCTACGATTTGTTTGATGTCTGTGTATCGGTCCTCTAAGGTCCTCACACTGCTCCTCAGGGACTTATACTTCTGTCGTACTTCATATCTATAAAAAAAAAATACTTTTAATTCTATCATCAAAAGATATGTTTTCTTTGCTTAAAAACATCAACATTTCAAATATATGCAAAGCTTTGAAAGCAGTGCTTAAATTTTTCAAAACAAATATTGTATACTATATACATATACATGTACAATTTTTGTTGTTTTTTCAAATTGTGAATCACCTTAGATTTGTCTTATTACAAAAATTAAGGGAATTATTTTTTTGGTATTACTTTCATTAAAAACTTCTCTCACTATCGCCACAACCAAATATTCCATTCACTATCCCATATCAAATTTCCCGATTCACTTCTCTGGAAAAATGTTGATCAAATCTTTGCATAAGTTTTTCAAAAACCAAAGCTCACAGACATACATGCAGATTTAGTTACAATGATATAAGGAGTCCCCCTCCAATACCTGCAGTCCCGTGACGTACTGCTCAGCAGCTGAAGAGCAGATGCAGCCTGTGTTACAGCTTTATATATCATGGCCGTGGTGACACACATAGAGCGAGCTGTACGGTAGTCATCATCTCGAGTCGACACGTCATCACTCGCGAACTCCACAGTCAGTTCTGTAATAAATGTAAAACTTTAATATTTTAGGTCTGAGAGACAAAAGTTTGTGTTATATACATGTATGTTTCTATGGATATGTCTAAGGAACACAAGACTTATGCTTCTTAAATGTAAGAAATTAATGTATTTCTCTGCATACACGGTTCTCACTAAAACAATCCTCTGAAATAAGTTGTAAATTAAAATGAAGTATAAGATTTATGGATATGTCTAAGGAACACAAGACATGCTTCTTAAATGTAAGAAATTAATGTATTTCTCTGCATACACGGTACTCACTAAAACAATCCTCTGAAATAAGTTGTAAATTAAAGTATAAGATTTATTTGGCCCATACAAGATATTTACATTAATTACCTTCAACAAGAGACACAATGAAGTCG
This sequence comes from Saccostrea cuccullata, assembly GCF_032062105.1. Classification (NCBI taxonomy): domain Eukaryota; kingdom Metazoa; phylum Mollusca; class Bivalvia; order Ostreida; family Ostreidae; genus Saccostrea; species Saccostrea cuccullata. The sequence continues at coordinate 14,591 of NW_026933188.1, forward strand.
GTGGGCGTTTTTGTAGTGAGGGATGTCCCCTCCTGTAGGGGGAGGGCTATTATTGGTTCATCAGCTGATGTCGCGGGATAGGACTCTACAGGGTCATCTAATGAGATGGATTCTCCCAGATCATGGTTATGAAGAAGAAAATAGGGTGATTTGATTTGTGTAAACGTCTGCTCCTGGCAACATTTCTGTAAGTCATCGAATCTGCAATAATTCAGGAAAAGTATTTGAATCAATAAATTTGAGTGTAAGTAAACTACAGTCAAACCTGGCTCTCTCATACTAGATGGGATTAAGAAATTTGTTTTTTGATAGACAATAAATTTGAGATATTGAGAGTAAAACAATTTAAAGAAAACATGCTTGGGACATCCGAATCACTTCAAGATATGTATTGTATTGACAATGTTTAAACTGTATATACAGTACATGTGTAATGTTAAAATCCCACAAGAACTCTTTACTTGCTATCTGGGTTCATGTAGATATGATAAAGCTGTGAGTCCACCACAGAGAACAGATGTAGCTTATGTTTCTGGAGGAGATCATCTGCAGCAACAAAAAATCCATCAAACGTCCACATCCTGTGTGTCTGGCACTCCAGAAGTCTCACTAGATACTCTGTCAATGTGTCCTTGAGGTATCTGTAAAAAAGTATGGCGGCACTCATGCAATGGGCTAAGAAAAGTTTCAACTTATAAATAATACTGCTACTCAAAAATATTTTTTGGCAGATGGAGTCAAAGTGACCTTTAATATAATAAACTCACTTTGAAAACAAGCAGGTTTTGGGCAGTTCTTTGAACCAGATAATGGACCCAGTTGCTGAGATCTGCTCTCCAGCAATAACACCCGGGTCCTTCTTTGAGATCATCTGAAACCTAAAAGCACAATAATGCTCATCAGTCTCAAAATTTATTTTTTCTTACTTTGTTAAAAATTAGTGAAATATGCAAGAATTAAGACAAAAATTTCTTTTAGAAGGAAATGTTGGTAAGCTTACATGGTATGTTTGTCCCCGCGCCCATGGTAGGGTTGGAAGGGGACCTTCCCAGTGGCGGCATGATACAGGGTGGCTCCCAGACTCCACAAATCAACAGAGATATCAAACTCTCGTGGACGATAGCGATCAATGAAGGCAGCTTTAAAAATGTCAGGATGCTGAAAAGTTTATCAAAACTATCAATTTAAGTTTCATTACACTGAACTTTGCAAAAATAATTCAAATTTCTCATCTAGTAAATCAATACATAAATACAACAGGATTAATTCTTGATTATCCATACCAGATACTCCTCCGTTCCTACGAGAGACTGGAAGAAATCTCCATCCTTCAGAGGTTTAGCAGTCCCAAAGTCTGATAGCTTGTAGACATGACTACAACAGGAAATGAATGAGCATAGAAGAATGTTAGCAGTCATACTTTTATCAAATATTAAGGTTTATAATATAATGATTTTAGACTAAATGCCTGAAGAATCTGTTAACCTTGATTAAATTTCATATACCATTACCTGCCATCGTCTGCAACATACACCAGAATGTTGCCTGGTTTTATGTCTCGGTGGGAAAATCCATTCTGGCGAAGATGTTTCATTCCAGACACTGAAATTTATTTTACAGGTTTATTGACAGATTGTGACTGAGAATATTTTATTAATCTCCTCTTTTGAATCAATATGATAGAACTTTGTTTGACTTCCTCAGCTTTTTCTTTTATGTCCATGCTAGCTCAAAAGTATTAAAATTTTATTACTCTTATTTGATTTTAACTAATTAAATTAAGCTTCCTATGACAGAACAAAGAATAAAATGAACATAAATAACACAAATTAATGTTAAAATTCTGCAATTATTCAGAATTAACTGAATAAAACAAACCCAGATGACGAAAAAATCGGAGGAATTCGTCCTCCTCCAGACCGTAGGAGTTAGCGGGGTCTCGCAGCAGCTCCAGGAGGTTCCCCTTCTCACACAGCTCCATAACAAGGATTGGTTTGGATGTCTCCTTCTGTTAGAAAAGTAACAAACTGTTATAATTATACAATGTAGCTTTACAAAATTAGTATTTCATTGACTACCCCTGTTCACTACTTTGCCTATTGTTACTAAAGCTAAAAGGAGATATTTAGCAATTTAAATAATGGGTGTGACCAGCAAAACTCAGTTAAAATTTGTTTTCCTTAATATTTAGATTTTGCTTTATTCTAAAATTGGTTAAACCATTTTAGAAAGAAAGCAAAAATGTTCAAAAATTTACCAACAACACATAATGAATAATTTAGTACAGATAGCAAATGTCATCTAGGGGAGTCAGGTGTCCTAATCATTGTATTAATGCCTTCTAAGGGGGTGGGGTGTTCTAACATTCAGTGTCTTTAGTTTGTTTGTCCTTACGTCGTGCTCCAGCTGATGGAACTTTGTGATGTTGGGATGCTGTAGCTGTCTCATGGCCTCTACCTCTCTCTGTAGCTGCTGGGTATAGCGGGGATCACACAGTTTTAACGCGCATTGTTCTCCAGTTACCTGTCAACATAAAAACATGAACATTACAAAAATCAGAAAAATTTGATATATTGTTGTACACTGTATCAAGCCGGGGTCCTGACTCCTGAGTCAACACGTTGTCATTTGACCCCTGGTACATTTCATTCAATATTCAAGGGCTGACTGTATAGGGGTGTGGCTAAAACGCAGAACGGAAAACGGAACGGAAAGCGGAACGGAAAATGGAAAATTTTTGTCAAACAAATAACATAGATTCGATATAAATCAGATAAAAGAGCAATATTCTTGTTGTAAAAATCATTTTTGATAAAAATTTATTGTAAACTATTATATATTCATGAGTCATACACAACTTCCGTGGAAAAAATGGTACTGAAAGAAATTCGACCCCCCCCCCCCCAACACACACGCACGAAATAGGATTTTCGTGTTTGGGCAAAGGACATATCCCCTTTTTTTGGTTTGTCAAATTTGTTGAATGTTGGAAAATTTTTACTGAGCCCCCCCCCCCCCCCTTCTTTCAGTTTGTTTCCAATGTCAATGTCTGTAAAGACAAAAATAACTATTTATGATATTCAGATTATGCATGTGCAGTGTCGAATTCGCAAATCATGAAAGGGGGAGTGGCAGTTTTGGGTCTATGTAGGGGCCCACAGTCACATTAAAAATTGATTTATTAAACCTTATGTATATTTTTGACACAAAAAGGGGGGCATACCTATTAGAACTTCTCAGACCTTTCCGATGAGTGGGAAAACAAACTCATTTTTTACGGGGTCATTCGGGGTCATTCATATACACCCCCCCCCCCCCCCAAACATACACACATATGTACCGCAAACAAAATTTAACTTCATTGAATGACATGAAAGTTTTCCAACTTTGTCTTTCCAGAATTTAAATATATAGAAAATGTCTCTATTTTGAATAAAATTTTAACAACCAGTGTGTATAAGAGATGTTTCTTCGAGCTTGCCGTAAAGGTTTGCCCTAAACGTATTATCTTAATAATTTTTTTTACATTTTATTTCTCTTTCATGGTTCATTTAGATATCAAATATTTGGTCCCCCAGTCATAACCTTTTTACTATGGAAATGTTCGTTTAAGTTGACATCCTCACACTTTTTGTGAATGTAATTAATGTAGTAAGTTATTGTAAAAAAATAGTACTGAAAGATGTTGGAATTGGAACCTATCCCCCCCCCCCGAATCAAACAATTGTTTTCTTTTTATGTGTTATCCCCCCCCCCCCCCCCTCCGGAATCAAACAATTGTTTCTTTTTGTTTTTTTTGCTTGTCAAATACTTTTCAAGTTCGTTTATCACCCCTTTTCAAATTCGATTCTAGGTGACTGCTATATGTTAGTGATTTTCGTAAAAAAAGAGACTGAGCATGATAAAATCAACTTGTATTTAATAGGGGGGATTGAATATGTACAAAATATATCGTTTATGATAAATTTTGTGTATTTTAAGTGCTTTAATCCAAAATAATATATTCCGTTTTCCGTTCCGTTCCGCTTTCCGTTCCGTTTTCCGTTCCGCGTTTTAACAACACCAACTGTATAGTGACGTCTTTTGGAAAAATTACAAATCTTGATTGTTTTTCTTATCTCTCAACCAATCAATTCAATCCATTCTATGATAAACAATTTATAACATGTGCATTTAAGCCAATAAGGTGTCAACTGAATCCTTATTTAACTATTTTTGAAAGTGCTTCTCAATGAGAGAAGCAAGCCCATAGTTATTTTATGATATATGCCAGGGGACCTCTGGCATTGCAAGGATGGGGTGTCCTATATTGTGGAGAGGAGTGCTTGTGAATATCCATTCAAACCTGACTATATATATATAGCCATCAATGGAGAATAAAATTCTCGAAAATTGAAGTAAATGTCCTTTTTTTTTTTATAAGTCTCCTATCTACATTGTCAAAGTATTTTATTATACCACGGTTCAGATTTCACATAAATGAAAATGAAAGTAGAATCAGAGAATCATCTGACTGGTCCCTACCTTATGGACTCCCCTGTACACATCCCCTGTGGCACCCCGTCCAAGACATTCATCTGTTTTATATACATAATTCTCAGTAGCACGATACACATTCATTTTATCATAATTTAAAGGTATAATTCAGTCTTAAATTGTCTGTCCTCCATCTTTCAATAAAGGGAAATTACTTCTACCGATAATGTCTTAAAATAGAAAGTGGGGATTTCCCAAAATTGCGATGAGATTTATAGTACTAAATTTTAAAACGATTTCTGCGATTATATTAAAGGCTGAGGTTAATTTACACCCTCCACGACATACGTAAAACTGCAAATTCTTCTTCGATTGTTTTCAAGCCTTTATTTTTTGGAATAAAAATGGAATAAAAAATTAATTTAAGGTCTCATTTTAAACATGTAAAATGATATCCTGAAGAGAATGGTGGAGAAGACAAAGTTTTGTTGACGCCCTTTCTTCCAAATTTCCTTTACATCTCAGTTGACATTAACTCGGGGATGGGTGATGTATGTAGATGAATATTTTCCCAACTACCCCCCCCCCCCCCGAATCTCGATCTAAGTCTCTTTAAATATTTTGAATTGAATTGAATTAAAAGTAGAATCCCCCCAATAGGGAAAATATCACTATAAAGTCATTTTTCCCCCTTTCTTGCTTGTGTAGCATTTCCCTTTTTTATGAATGCTAAAATCATATAATTAAAAGACAATATTTTGGCTGAAAGTTGTTCCTTTGTAATTTGAAAAGTTTGAAAAGATGCTCATAATTTTTTCATTGCTTGTCCTAATCCCTGTTGAGATTCTGCTAGGCCGTCGCAGTCCAAATATCTAGCCTAGCAGAATCTCAACAGGGATTATGCTTGTCCGAAATATACTTCTCTAATTAATGTACTTTTCCAAACAATACAAAATATTATTGATTGTGATCAGATTGATGAACTTGATTTATTTTTCTATGGTAGTCCTAATCATGGACTAGGTATGAATATTCAAATATTTGATGCAGTACAGGCATGAGGCGCCGTTTTGGTACTAGTTTTACTGGAAAAATGTGATATCACCTATTCGAATTGTTGATATCCCCATTTCATTTCCAGATTTTTATCAGAATTTTACCAGAACTAATTGTAGGTTTGAAAATATTTGAAGTCTTTAACAGAATAAATATGTGCACAAGATATGGTACATGCAAAAGGGAACTGAAGACGATTTCAATATTTGGTGTCTCCACTATCACTGATAAAATCAAAAAAAACTTTACAGTCCATGATTTTATAAAGAAAAGTGTTTTTTTTTTCGAGATACCATATCTCCATTGAGCATATTCTCTTTCAAAGTTTGAGTAGCCTTTGTTTGAGAGGCCATTTTAAAAAGGTATCGTTGGACTGCGTATCACTCTGATTAGGTGAATAGAATTCAGTATCACAAAGATATTGACGACTAGCTCTCAAGGCTTTTTGATTTACAATGAATTGCATGAAGACTTATATAGTAAAAGCCTGTGCTAATTGACGTTTACTGAGAATTTGCATAAAATCATTGAGTAGAAGGTTAGGGGGAGATAACTTGATTATCTATTATAGTAAGGATATGAAAATCTTGAGAGTATTGATCATTTCTCTAACGTAAGCTGCACATAATCATTTGTAAAAGAATTTTACCAGAGAACTAATTGTAGGTTTGTACATATTAGAAGAGTTAACAGATTAAATATGTGCACAAGATATGGTACATGCAAAAGGGAACTGAAGACGATTTCAATATTTCAAACTAGTCATTCGATAATAAAATTATCAATGCATAACTTTGTCGAAAGAGTCCTTCGACATAGTTCCTTGATTTGCATGAAAGAGAAATAGTCATTATATTAGTTAAATTTGAATGAAATATTTCATTCAATCTGTTCTTAATTTCCTTTCAATACACCAAATAAAAGAAGGTTTATAATCATATTTTCAATTCATTCTATTGCAACAAATTGACTACCCTTACCAAAGTAAAATTATTGCAGCAATATTACTGCTATATTGCGGCAACATTGCAGCAACACATTTTTGTCACCAGAAACAATTAAGCTTTTTGGGTTAGTGAAATATCACCGCTAGCTGCAACAACTTCTGGTGACATTCTGGCAATACTGCCAGAAAAAAAGACTTTCTGGCAGTATTGCCAGAATGTCACCAGAAGATCTAGGATTACCTATTAGGCATTTGTGAGCATGCTCAGTCATTTATCAGTCTTTTTAAATAAAATGGAGGGAATTCAAAGGTAAGCATGTTTTGCTTCATTATTGAATGGTATCAAGTTAATTGGAGTTGTTATTTGTGTACAATAGGATTATAGACATGATGACTAGTAAGACTGAATAATGTGGAATAGCCAGAAAAAAAGAATTTCAGCAGTTTCCATGGCATGACCTTTTGAAAGAATTTTAGGAATGTCTAACTCTGTTTTCATGGTATATATATCAGACTTGGTGAGTCAAAACCATATTCTTTTTTAGGTGAATGATTCTGTGGAGATAAAATAGGAAACATTATATTTATTTCAACTAGTGCTTGTGATGCATGTATACTATACTTGTATGTCTATATATATATATATCATACCATGATTGTTGCAGGAAAAGATGAATGCATGTTATCAATTAAATGCATGAACATGTATAATTAATTTATTGCATAAATTTGAATACCTGCAAGAAAATAATGATTCTATAGATATGTTAAAATTACAAACAAGCTACATATTATACATTATACTGATTGGCATTGGGGAATATGTGATGGGCAGCTAATTAAGGTTATTTGAAAAATAATGCAGTGTTGCTGGACATTTTCACAGTGGCATATTAATATTTTTTATATACACATTTTTTATGTGCCCGGATTGATAGATTGGGGATGCATATTGTTTTTGTCCTCTCTGTTTGTAAACTTTAACCTTCGCCATAAGTGATAACTTTTGAACCAATGAGAGGTAGAGACTTCATATTTGGTATGCATACTCCACTTATTAAGACCTTTTCAAATGACACCAAGGCCAATGACCTTGTGACCTTGACTGTGACCTATATGCTAAAAATAGCTTTTTTTTGAATATTCACCATAATTTAAGAACCATGAGAAAGAGAAACTATATATTTAGTATGCATACTCAACTAATTTAGGTCTTTAAAATTACACCAAGGTCTTTGACCTTGTTCCCTTGGCTATGACCCATAACTTATAAAGCTTAAAACAGATTTTTTTAACCTTCGATCGACATAACTTTTGAACCATGAAAGATGGAGACTTCATATTTGGTATGCATACTCCACTAATTAAGTTCTTTTAAATGATACCAAGGTCAATGACCTTGTGACTTTTTCTGTGACCTATATGCTAAAAAAAGCTTTTACTAACTTTCGCCATAACTTTTCAACCATAAGAGATAGAGACTTCATATTTGGTATGCATACTCCATTAATTAAAATCTTTCAAATGACACCAAGATCAATGACCTTGAGACCTTGACTGTGACTTATATGCTAAAAATGGTTTTTCAAACTTTGTTTCCGCTGGGGGCAGAGTGTTTCAAAAACACATCTTTTTTCAACAATTTTTTTCTTATCTTTCCAAAGAATAGCATAACCTTAAGTAGCTATTTCTTATTGACTCTGTAGCTTATTATGCTATTGATTTTTATGTTTCTCAGCACAGTTTGTTAATTGTTAGATTGATAGATCATTATTTCTATTAAATACCAATTTATATAGGTAGTACTGCAGTGTTGCCCCAATATTGCTGCAGCAAAACCTGAAATAATACATGTACTGCAATTGCTTTGCAGAAACATTGCCGAAGCACCTTTCTGGCAATATTGCCGCAAATCTAATTCACAAACGAAAAACGATATTGCTGCAATATACTGCCAGAATGTTGCTACAATACATACAATTGCCGCAACACTTTTCTGGCAATATTGCTGCAAATCTAATTTACATACAAAAAACGATATTACCGCAATATTGCTGCAATGTATTGCCAGAATGTTGCTGCAGTATTGCAGCAATAATGCCAGAAGATGATGCCAGAAGGTGAGTATTTTGGTAAGGGTAAGCTTATTTTGTTTGGATAACTTGCTAGGCACCACAATGTGTTGCAATGCTAGGCACCACAATGTGTTGCACTGCATTGCAGCAGAGTGCATTATGGTGCAGTTATACTTGTATTTCAACAAGCACAAATATTTTACTACTCAATGCTTTAGAAACATTCCCCACCATCCAGCCTCCAAAGTTACCCTTTATATACAATTTTCTCTTGCGGCTGATTCTAAGTGGCAAAATTTGCATAATATAAGTTTATTACAAAGTTCGATAATCAAATTATGCCCCTTTGAACAACGTAGACAAAACGATTATGCAAATGTTCAGGCAAAATTAACGAATAACAGGCTTGTATACTATATAAGACTAGAGAGTCACTCACTCATTAGCAATGTCGCATATTAAGTTAGGTCTTACAATATTTTAGTGAGTTTATCTCACTAAACAAGTACTGCTAACTGGCTAAGCGGTACAGAACAGCACCTTCGATTGTTCTACGGGGTATTTATTGAGCGCTTTGTTTGATTAAGTTTCAGACTGTTCACTCATTTGGCAAACAGGAAAAGTCGTTTTTTTTCTTAAAGTTGAATTTAATAAAAATAGACCATGTATGTTTTATGGAGACAGTACGTTAAGCAATTACAATGAGATGCATTGCAGTGTAATAATTTTATGTCAGAGCATTCAGTTTCTTTTCATAGATTTAAAAAAAAATTCTAAAAGGTTTTTCTTTTCAACCTTATCTGTAATTCAAAAAAAAAAGTAAAACAAAATTGCACTTATTAATCTTTGATTGACATTACATTGTGGTGCAATATAAGAGTAGGTAAATTCTTAATATTGAGATAAGAAGCATTAATATGTGTGCAAATAAAAATCAAATGACTCAACAGTCACATAGGAGTTCATTTCTTTCAAATATTTTTCGCGTACCCAAACTAGTCGCTCGATAAAAAATTATCAATACGTAGCTTTATCGAAAGAGTCCTCCCACATACATGTAGCTGCTGAAGTGTTAATTGAGATTTGTATGAAAGAGTACAGTCACATATAAATTAAATGTAAATAAAATATTTCATCCCCTTTGTTTTTTTTGTTTTTAAAGATATTCAAGATACTAACTGAAATGAAAATTCGAGGATTTTTTTTTGTGCATACCCAAACTCGTCATTCGATAATAAAATTATCAATGCCCTACTTTGTCGAAAGAATCCTTCGACATACACGTAAGTGCTGGAGTGTTTATTGAGATTTGTATGAAAGATAACAGTCACATATCAATTAAATGTTAATAAAATATTTCAGCCAGTTTGTTTTGTTTTCTAAAAAAAGATATATTCAAGGCACTAATTGAAAAGGAAATTTAAGGATTTTTTGTGCATACCCAAACTAGTCATTCGATAATAAAATTATCAATGCGTAACTTTATCGAAAGAGTCCTTCGACATAATTCCTTGATTTGCATGAAAGAGAAATAGTCAAATATTAGTCAAATATTAGTTCAATTTGAATGAAATATTTCATTACACTCTTCTTAATTTCCTTTCAATACACTAAATAAAAGGTTTATAATCATATTTTCAATTCATTCTATTGCAACAAATTGACCAAGCTTATTTTGGTTGGGTAACTTGCTAGGCACCACAAATAGTTGCACTGCTAAGCACCACAATGTGTTGCACTGCATTGCAGCAGAGTGCATTATGGTGCAGTTATACTTGTATTTCAACAAGCACAAATATTTTACTACTCAATGCTTTAGAAACATTCCCCACCATCCATCCTCCAAAGTTACCCTTTATATACAATTTTCTCTTGCGGCTGATTCTAAGTGGCAAAATTTGCATAATATAAGTTTATTACAAAGTTCGATAATCAAATTATGCCCCTTTGAACAACGTAGACAAAACGATTATGCAAATGTTCAGGCAAAATTAACGAATAACAGGCTTGTATACTATATAAGACTAGAGAGTCACTCACTCATTAGCAATGTCGCATATTAAGTTAGGTCTTACAATATTTTAGTGAGTTTATCTCACTAAACAAGTACTGCTAACTGGCTAAGCGGTACAGAACAGCACCTTCGATTGTTCTACGGGGTATTTATTGAGCGCTTTGTTTGATTAAGTTTCAGACTGTTCACTCATTTGGCAAACAGGAAAAGTCGTTTTTTTTCTTAAAGTTGAATTTAATAAAAATAGACCATGTATGTTTTATGGAGACAGTACGTTAAGCAATTACAATGAGATGCATTGCAGTGTAATAATTTTATGTCAGAGCATTCAGTTTCTTTTCATAGATTTAAAAAAAAATTCTAAAAGGTTTTTCTTTTCAACCTTATCTGTAATTCAAAAAAAAAGTAAAACAAAATTGCACTTATTAATCTTTGATTGACATTACATTGTGGTGCAATATAAGTGTAGGTAAATTCTTAATATTGAGATAAGAAGCATTAATATGTGTGCAAATAAAAATCAAATGACTCAACAGTCACATAGGAGTTCATTTCTTTCAAATATTTTTCGCGTACCCAAACTAGTCGCTCGATAAAAAATTATCAATACGTAGCTTTATCGAAAGAGTCCTCCCACATACATGTAGCTGCTGAAGTGTTAATTGAGATTTGTATGAAAGAGTACAGTCACATATAAATTAAATGTAAATAAAATATTTCATCCCCTTTGTTATGTTCCCCAAACGAAGTTGGGGAACATATTGTTTTTACTCTGTTTCTTATTATTATTATTAAGGTCTTCCGTCTTCACGGAAGACCTTATAGTGATTCTATTGTTTCTTATTATTATTATTATTCTTTTTTTTTCGACAAAATTTTGTGCAGACGATTTCTCGTAAACTATTCGGTGGATTTCAATGAAAATTTCAGGAATTATAGGTCATTATATGAATTTTATATAAAATTCCGTTTGTTGGAAAATTCGCTACAAGTGCCAAGTTATGGGCAATTTCCTGATTTTAAAATGCATTTTTGTCTTCGAATGTTCTCGAAAACGGCTCAAGATATTAACTGGAGACTTGTTAGAGATGATAGACCATGAGTTATAGATGTGCAATTTTGCCTTCCTTTGCGTCGTCAGTACTTCCGGTCGCTACAGGAAGTGAATTTAAAATGTGCACTTTTTCAACTTTTTTTGTTTTTCAATATTTTTCTTTGATATAATTAATGGTAATTAAGATCCTACTGGAAAGGCCAAATATATAATTTATTTAAGAATTGATCAATCCACACACTAGATATTCGCATTTAAAAATCTGAAGCGTGTCCAAGATGGCGGCGGTCTCCGTCAACTCCGCCATTAAGCAAGTCGGGTTCTAGAAGGTCAGCTGAGCGTTTAGATGAACCAAACTTCTACCAAAAAGATTTATGAAATGTATAGGATTCTTTAGATTGCTACATCGCAATTACGTTGCATTGAGTATAATTTTAATATGAGGTTTCCACAAACTTCTATTGAAATTGCTATTGTCTGCATCTCATAGTAGAATACAGCATGACTTCAAGTGGAAATACGATGACTACAGTCTTTTGTTTTGCACCAGGGAAAACTTATCCTAAACCATGGTTATAAGTAATAGCTTTTCAAGAAACTTGCCTGACTTAATATTCACTATGTTTCTGAAGTATTACTTGACTTCTGTTTATTTTACCTCGCACGCTTATGACATATTAAATGAATAGAAAAGACAAAAATAAGAAAAACATTTTTTTTTTTAAAGTTTGTTTATTAAAGGTTATATTGATATTCTTGTAATAAATGCAAGTTATCGAACATGAAGAGTATCAGATTCCTCGACCGTCGGAGGGCGAGTGATTTTTTTTTTTCAGTGAATACATTCCAGTCTTTTCTTGAACGTATAACTCATCCCCACTTTGGGGGTAAACAGGATACAAAATTCGTGGAAAATCTTACCGAATTCACAGCTTTAGTGTTACTTGGCCGTATACGATATTATATTTGTATAATGTGATAAATATACTTTCTTACGCTCGAAATTCCGGTTATAAGAACTTACATTTCTAATTTTCATTGAAGCTATCAGATCCATTAAATAGATCAAACATTTCAAAGGAATAGCGTGAACAACTACTTGTGACCTTTGGCACGAAATAATGTATCATGGCCGACTTCAGTAGTAGACAAATGGCGACAATAGTGCAGAAATATATAACATTGGCATGCCTGTATGTGGTTTTGCATGGAATAAAAAGTTGAATACATATCGAATAAAGGAAAGAAAACAGTATCATCTGTTCATCCCTAATAGATTATCTATCCTAAAAATTACTGTTAAAACTCAAGTAACAAATTCCGATGTGATCATCTTGAGCAAGTTTGGCGCGAAGATTTACTCGTGGCGTTTAACGCAAAATTATGAATAGTGACCGCCTTTCATTATTCTAAGACAGAAGAATTGTTTCAGAAGTAATATACAACTAGATTTATAGATGTGGTCCCAATAGCGTAACAGTAAGCGCTTTGTATTTCCATGCTGGCGACCCGGGTTCAATCTCCTTTGTTTCCATAAAAAGTTTTATCACTTTTTCAGCTCGATTTTGCGGGTTTTTTTTTCAGAATCGGACGGAAGACCTCTCGTTGCTCGCAACGAGTTTCTTTTCTAGTTATTATTATTTTTCTTCTTCTTCTTCTTCTTCCTGGGTACTTTTTTGTCCGGGAATGATCTCGTAAACTATACATCCGACTAAGGTGAAATGTTTTTAGGGTCAGTAGACATGTTATGTAGATTTGCGGAACGAAGGTCATTTTGCGCGCACGTGCTTGCAAGAGCGTGCACGTGCAACATGTGAAATGACCGATTTAATTGATATAGGCGTAACTTTTTAAATTTTTGATGAAATGTTTTGAAACTTATAATATGAGGATATATTAGAAGCATAGACAATATGACATAGTCAAAATAGCAAGATCTCACGCGCATGCACGTGCGCTTTGCTCTGATTGGCTGAAACTAAAGTCTCAATATCTTTCTTATTTTTTGATGAAATCTTTTGAAATTTTGAAAATTGCCATGCATTAGGATATCCTACAACAAGATATATAGCAATTATCATGAAAACACGTGCATGCACGTGCGCTGCAATCTGATTGGCTTACACTTTAAATAGCTATAACTCCCTTGATTTTCAACCAAACAGGATGGGATTTGGAACATATATAGATATACTAGACTACTACAAGAAAATATGGTCACCATGCACATGCATACACGTGCATGTTCATGCGCTGCAATCTGATTGGCTGAAACTTTAAACAGCTATAACTCCCTTGGTTTTCAACCAAACGGGGTGGGATTTAGAACATAGATAGATGTAACGGACATCTACAAGACGATATGGTCACCTTGCTCATGTATGCACGTGCGTGCACGTGAAATGAGCAAAATCAAAAACACACTTGAATGAGCGTATCTTTTTAATAGTTTTGGATTAAATGCTTTAATATTTAGTATATAAAAATATATAGATTGTGTAGACAAGATGATATGGTCATTATGCACATGCATTCACATGCGCACGCAAAATTTGAATGAAATTTGTACACTTCTGGGTAAACGTTATTAAAGTCTCAAATGCATCGAGTTTGTCTTATTTAATGAAGCTTACAGGGAATATGGCACCAAAAGGGAGTTGGGGAGCGTTTGGGGAACATCTGTAACGGTCCCCGTTACAATTAGCACTAGTTTTTTTTGTTTTTAAAGATATTCAAGATACTAACTGAAATGAAAATTCGAGGATTTTTTTTTGTGCATACCCAAACTCGTCATTCGATAATAAAATTATCAATGCCCTACTTTGTCGAAAGAATCCTTCGACATACACGTAAGTGCTGGAGTGTTTATTGAGATTTGTATGAAAGATAACAGTCACATATCAATTAAATGTTAATAAAATATTTCAGCCAGTTTGTTTTGTTTTCTAAAAAAAGATATATTCAAGGCACTAATTGAAAAGGAAATTTAAGGATTTTTTGTGCATACCCAAACTAGTCATTCGATAATAAAATTATCAATGCGTAACTTTGTCGAAAGAGTCCTTCGACATAATTCCTTGATTTGCATGAAAGAGAAATAGTCATTATATTAGTTAAATTTGAATGAAATATTTCATTCAATCTGTTCTTAATTTCCTTTCAATACACTAAATAAAAGAAGCTTTATAATCATATTTTCAATTCATTCTATTGCAACAAATTGACCAAGCTTATTTTGGTTGGGTAACTTGCTAGGCACCACAAATAGTTGCACTGCTAAGCACCACAATGTGTTGCACTGCATTGCAGCAGAGTGCATTATGGTGCAGTTATACTTGTATTTCAACAAGCACAAATATTTTACTACTCAATGCTTTAGAAACATTCCCCACCATCCACCCTCCAAAGTTACCCTTTATATACAATTTTCTCTTGCGGCTGATTCTAAGTGGCAAAATTTGCATAATATAAGTTTATTACAAAGTTCGATAATCAAATTATGCCCCTTTGAACAACGTAGACAAAACGATTATGCAAATGTTCAGGCAAAATTAACGAATAACAGGCTTGTATACTATATAAGACTAGAGAGTCACTCACTCATTAGCAATGTCGCATATTAAGTTAGGTCTTACAATATTTTAGTGAGTTTATCTCACTAAACAAGTACTGCTAACTGGCTAAGCGGTACAGAACAGCACCTTCGATTGTTCTACGGGGTATTTATTGAGCGCTTTGTTTGATTAAGTTTCAGACTGTTCACTCATTTGGCAAACAGGAAAAGTCGTTTTTTTTCTTAAAGTTGAATTTAATAAAAATAGACCATGTATGTTTTATTGAGACAGTACGTTAAGCAATTAAAATGAGATGCATTGCAGTGTAATAATTTTATGTCAGAGCATTCAGTTTCTTTTCATAGATTAAAAAAAAAATTCTAAAAGGTTTTTCTTTTCAACCTTATCTGTAATTCAAAAAAAAAAAGTAAAACAAAATTGCACTTATTAATCTTTGATTGACATTACATTGTGGTGCAATATAAGTGTAGGTAAATTCTTAATATTGAGATAAGAAGCATTAATATGTGTGCAAATAAAAATCAAATGACTCAACAGTCACATAGGAGTTCATTTCTTTCAAATATTTTTCGCGTACCCAAACTAGTCGCTCGATAAAAAATTATCAATACGTAGCTTTATCGAAAGAGTCCTCCCACATACACGTAGCTGCTGAAGTGTTAATTGAGATTTGTATGAAAGAGTACAGTCACATATAAATTAAATGTAAATAAAATATTTCATCCCCTTTGTTGTCCCCCGCTTGAAAAGTGGGGGATATTAATTTGGGTTTGTCCGTCCGTCCGTCCGTCCGTCCGTCCGTCTTTCTGTCTGTCTGTAACGTTTTCGTTTCCACACGATATCTCGAGAACCCTTTGAGCTTTTGCAATGAAATTTAGCATAGCAACTCCCTATGGACTAAAGAAGACCCCTATTGATTTTGAGGTCAAAAGGTCAAAGGTCAAGGTCAGAAATAAGCAAATTCTGTCTGTTAAAACACTTTCGTTTCCACACGATATCTCTAGAACCATTTGAGCTATCGCAATGAAATTTTACATAACAACTCCCTGTGGCCTAAAGAAGACCCCTATTGATTTTGAGGTCAAAAGGTCAAAGTTCAAGGTCGTAAATTTATACATTCTGTCTGTGTGTAACACTATCATTTCCGGGCGATATTTCAAGAAGATTTTGAGCTTATGCAATGTAATTTTATACCAAAACTCCCTAGGACGTCTCTCGCCCCTCTCAAAGTGCCCCGCCCCGTTTGTTTTATTAGTATTTATAGTATTACATGTCGCTATTTTTAGCGCAGGGGCATGAGGAGAGTTATTGCGTATAAAACAGGTTCTCGGCGGACTTTATGTTCTTATTACATCTATTATAACTGTTTAATAAAGGCTAAATAAATCAAACACCATGGATTGTGTAAAATTTTGAGAATACCGAACATGAAAACATGAATATATACATGTATGTGACTTCAGTTCTGCATATACTTCACTTCGTGTAAAGCGACTCCGTGGTCTAGTGGTTATGTCTCTCGCTTCCGGTGTGAAAGGTCCCGGGATCGAATCTCGGTCGAACCTTACTTTTTTTTTCAAATACTTTTTTTTTACTAAATGATAGTATTCAGCATGTGAAATGAAAAATTTATGAGGTTATAAAATCATCATTACAGTGTGATAAACATTCCATATAAAAAAATCTTCTATACACATAATAAAGAATAAGCAATCAAATCTTTATATGCATATTGACATACATGTATTTTATTTCCTTCAGTATACATGTATACATTTAATAATTCTACAAATTCAGTCAGGGGGAGCCGACTTTTTCCCTAAGCGGGGGACACGAATTCTCTGAATTAGCTTGTTTTTTTTGTTTTTAAAGATATTCAAGATACTAACTGAAATGAAAATTCGAGGATTTTTTTTTGTGCATACCCAAACTAGTCATTCGATAATAAAATTATCAATGCCCTACTTTGTCGAAAGAATCCTTCGACATACACGTAAGTGCTGGAGTGTTTATTGAGATTTGTATGAAAGATAACAGTCACATATCAATTAAATGTTAATAAAATATTTCAGCCAGTTTGTTTTGTTTTCTAAAAAAAGATATATTCAAGGCACTAATTGAAAAGAAAATTTAAGGATTTTTTGTGCATACCCAAACTAGTCATTCGATAATAAAATTATCAGTGCGTAACTTTGTCGAAAGAGTCCTTCGACATAATTCCTTGATTTGCATGAAAGAGAAATAGTCATTATATTAGTTAAATTTGAATGAAATATTTCATTCAATCTGTTCTTAATTTCCTTTCAATACACTAAATAAAAGAAGCTTTATAATCATATTTTCAATTCATTCTATTGCAACAAATTGACCAAGCTTATTTTGGTTGGGTAACTTGCTAGGCACCACAAATAGTAGCACTGCTAAGCACCACAATGTGTCGCACAGCATTGCAGCAGAGTGCATTATGGTGCAGTTATACTTGTATTTCAACAAGCACAAATTTTTTTTTTGAATAAAATATTTATTGCACATATACATAATACAAATTATGTAAATTTATAAATAAATAGATATGAAATTAACAATGTTACTTTGTGACAAAGTATAAAATAAGGTTAAAAATCTGATAAAAACAAACGTGACACTTACTGACCTCTACAATCTACAACACAGAAAAACATGAATGAAACAAAAACCGGTTTGACAACGTAGAGTACGGAGTACGACACAGACAATACAAGGAATTTACACACTGATGTTAAGGTTAAGGTCACCGTTATCAATGGAGCAAAACAGGTGCGTGGAAGCCCAGTATTTGTGAAATTTATTTACATTAAATCGGTGAAAATCAGCTTGTATTCTTTGAATTAATTTATTGATGTACGTTTAAATCATTCTGTTAGAGTTTATATCTTTCTTTTCAAACTTAATAACACATCGTACTTGCCAAATAATAGAACACATTAATGAAATTAAATATAGACACAAGGAATCAGTTTCCGTACTTAAAAACGTTATTGGAAAATCATGAAAGCGAATATGTGACAAGTTAAATCTTGAAAACTTATTGTTTGTTATAATATTTAACCAGTTTTTAACAATGGAAATCAAAGGCTTCACAAAAGTACATTCATAAAAAAGATGACTTATAGTTTCCACATGAATTTTACAAAGTGCACATTTATTATTTTTGTAAAAACCAATATTATGCATATAATAGGATACAGGTATAATTTCGTGTATAATTCTGAACATTATATCTATAACATTTTTATCTATAAAATCATCATTCAATCTTTGAAAAACTAATTCAAAATTGACACTAGGAAATATATTGATAACACGTGGAGTTGTAACAATATTTTCTAATAAAATTGTATAATAAAATTTTGTTGTCATGTTACCAAAGGAATACAAATAATTATCATTTTTAATCTGTAAAAAATGTCTTAAATCTTTTAAACATTCCTGATAAAATTCTGGTATAACCTCTGAATGGGGCCTATTATTTCTAGCAAAACTTGGTTGAAATGTTCGTAAACTCAAACCAACCCAATAAACAGTAAAGAAAACATATTTTGAAACATCATTTTCTAAAATGTTTTGCAAATGCTTTAACCTTAAAGACTGTAATTTTAAACCAATATTAACAATTTCCAAACCTCCGTTTTTTCTATAATTATAACAAACAGTTCTTCTTAATGGTTCCGCCGTACTGGGCCATAAAAATCTAAAAATAGCTTTTTCGAATTGTTTTAAGTAATGATCCGGTAAAAGACAGACAGATCCTACATACCATATTTTAGAACAGGCTAAAACTTTTACGACAATTGACTTTTCTACAAAAGACAAATACCTCTGTTTCCATAAATTTAAAGTTTTAATAAATTTCTTACGAACCGGTTGCCAAATTTCATCAGAAGTAAGATTATTCCCAAATTTAACCCCTAAAAGTTTACAATTTTCAACCCATGATATGCCGAAAGGATGGTCTGACCTATTTTTCCATTTCCCTAACCAAATACCTTTTGTCTTTTGTAGATTGAGCCTTGCACCCGAGGCGCGTCCATACAGCGAGCACCAATACAGTACTCGCTCTACTCACAGGTACAAATAGCCAAACTATCATCTGCATATAAAGATAATTTACTAGTTTTAGAAGATCCTGGTAGCTTGATGCCTGAAATTTGTTCGTCTTCCCTAATTTTGATGGCGAACGGCTCTAAAACTAAAACATATAATAATGGGCTCAGGCTGCACCCCTGGCGCACCCCCCTATGTAACAAAATAGGTTCCGAAATGTGATTATTAACTATAACTGAGGAACATACATCAGTATATAAAGTTTTAATCCATCGAATGAGAGAAGGCCCAAAATTATAAGCCGAAAGTGCTTGAAACAAAAAGTCATAATTAACACGATCAAAAGCCTTCTCTTGATCTAAAGAAATAAAAGCCACCGGGGCTTGTTTTTGCTCACAGTAATCAATAATCACTGTATACAAAGTGCTAATCGAAAATCTACTTGATTTGGATCACTAGCTATATTTGTTTGGGTCATTCGAAGTTTCTGTCTGCACATTTAGACAAAAAATGTGCTTTTATATACGTTTTCTTACTGATAATAAAACTACTTCAACCAATATGAGACTTCTTCTTGGTATATTTAAAGATAATCATATTTTTGTTTCATCTACCCCTCCTTAAACATCTGTAGCACGCGTTTTTCACGCATCTAATGGTCATTTTTCGACTAATCATCCTCTGGAATGGACTGTTGACATTATTTCAATAAAACATTTATTTTAATGTTTAATATAAATCTTTATCAAACGTAAGCTATCAAATTCGACCACAAGGTCTTCTTTATAACCTGGCAGTTACATCAAATATGCACCTACCCAATTTTTCCAGAACTATATTATGTTTGCGTAGAAAATATCCAGAAAGCTATCTTTGTTGTCATGACAGCTATACTTTTTTCGAGTATACATATAGCATTTAGGCCTAGTGCAATTAGTAAAATAATTTATTGACGTTACTTTGTGTTTACAACAGTACAATATTTTCTTCCCAAGACTCCTCTTACATTTCAACAATGGCCCAGTCCGTAGGAGGTCCATGTGTCATATGCTCACCTTAAGCATTTTATGCTCAATCGGTGAGTGTGATACATATGTATTTATATAAATTATAGAAAAAGTAGTGTGGCCTCTTGGTAAGTTACTTAGGAGAGTACAAACACACAGGCACCTGACGTTACTTATTTTTCTTTTAATAAAATAAATTATACCCCTATCTGTAACATTTTGAACCTTTCGTGACAGTATCTTTTTTTTTTAATTTCTAATGGAAGCAACTGTAATGGCGTTTTTATTTCGTTAATTTATATGTTTAGTTCCATTTTTTTCATTCCGGAATAAAGGATTGCTCAAGCATAAATTTCTTCGGGAAACGGGAGGGGGTTACATTGTTGTCCATAACACTAAAAGATCCCAACACAAAAATCCTATTTTATGGTTGGGGATGGAGTCGGCTTAATAGAGAAACACCGACATCTTACGAACGAACGTAACTCTCCCTAACTTCCCGTATCTCGTTAGTTTTCTCGGGACCACTTGATTGTACCCATATAAAGTTTAAAATCGGAAGAAATAAGTATATGTGTAAATATAGAACGGATAGTGTTTTAACTACCTTGTATTTGAAAATTGCTCATATAAAATTTTTTTGTAATCACTTACAATGTTTTAAAAAAGCGAACAAATAGAAGAAAATATACCATAATACTTTAGACGGATTAGGAAACACGTTTGTCATGCGTCAGTGATTAAACGTATTCAAACTACTCGTAGTAGAGAAACACCGACATCTCACAAACGAACGTAACTCTCCCTAACTTTCCGTATCTCGATAGTTTTCTCGGGACCAGTGATTGTACCCATATAAAGTTTAAAATCGGAAGAAATAAGTATATGTGTAAATATAGAACGGATAGTGTTTTAACTACCTTGTATTTGAAAATTGCTCATATAAAATTTTTTTGTAATCACTTACAATGTTTTAAAAAAGCGAACAAATAGAAGAAAATACACCATAATACTTTAGACGGATTAGGAAACCCGTTTGTCATGCGTCAGTGATTAAACGTATACAAACTACTCGTAGTGTGCGCCTTGTTCATATGGGGAATTCCGAAAGGTTACTTTTTAAAGCTTGAAAAAAACCCCAATAAATCCGTGCAATCAAGTAAATAGGTAGTGCGCTTTATAAAATGTCGTGTAGAGAGAGAGAGAGAGAGAAGAGATTCTTTTTTAAATTTATTAATATCACTTCAAAGAAATAAACGAGCATTCATGGTAGACGGTATCTTCTTAATTAGATGATGTATTAAATTATCTTGGGCTGCTTAATTTTATTATATATATACATGTAAGTAACAGGTCTGAAGCAAACAATTTCAGTTGGGGGGGGGGGCACAACCAAAAGTTTAGGGTCACTACCAAAGAATTCCTTGGGGACCGAAATGAAAGCTTTTTTTGTTGAGGGGGCACAAGTATACAGTAGCTAAGTTTTCTATAATATAACATTGTTTATTTATCGACTTCATTATGGGGGGGGGGGGGGGGGCTTATCCCCAACCCCTCAACCCTGTTCCTATATACGACCGTGTGTACATGTATAGCTGTTTATATGTGTGGATTATAACAAAGGCTGAAAATATGCATTTATGTAGGGTGGTGCATTTTTCTTAGTAAAGTTCTTTTCTTTGTCTTAAAGTTGTGCTCCACTATTTCATTGTTTGTTAACCATGCATTATTTGTCAAAATATAAAATTAGAAGATACACTTTGTACTTTTGACCACACACAGAGTTAATTTGACCGAAGATCCAATATGCATATAAAAACTATAACCGATATTATAACTGGCTTCATTTGTAAGCAAAAATATATTCACTATCCTGCAGTTGTCAAACAAAAAAAAAAGATTGATTCCAGAATACCAACAATAATATACGGACTTTTAAAAGTGTGAATAATATAAAATCGTAGTTGTCACTTAGTTGTCATGGCATCCTTCAAAAGTATGTGCACACATATGCTTATCACAAGTGCTTGTAAACCAAACAACTTTCCCACCCCCACCCCCACTCCCGCCCCCAATATACATACCGGGTCCCAAGATATTCATATTTGTCTTCTTTCATAAATTAACCGTCTAGTACATATTTACAATGTATTTCATATGAAAAATCCAAAAAGTACATAAAATTCACTTTTGTTTTAAAAAAAAATCATGCCCGTAGTATCTTAAATCACCTCTGACTTTTTAACTGCAGGTATCAATTTTGTATGTTGTAAATTGTAAATGTTATTAATGAAAGAAAGCCAAAAAAATGTCTTTGGACCCGGACTTACATATATTCCAGGGGTTGGGGGAGGGTGCATTATGATGGCATGCTAATATGGAACTTGCTCTCATATATCTTAAATTATGTCAAAAACATATTTTACTAAACTTCCATATGCCCCCCCCCCCCAACGTTGGGTATATTAACATTGCCGTCGGTCTTTTTGTAATTCTGTCCGTCTGTTACACTTTTGTTTCCAATGTCCAAAGTTGAGCTTTTATATAAATAAAAAATAGCTTTGCGGCTGATGTTAAGGAAGGGGGGGGGGGGCAAAATTTGAGAATTATATGAAGATTTTTACAAAGTTCGATAATCAGAAGCTTTATCAACCCGAATTTTGAACAACGTAAGACAATACTGTGTATTTATGCCATTTTAATTTTATTTTTCGCAGCAAAATTAACAAGATTTTTAAAAACAGGCTTGGGTTTTTGCAATTTAATTTTAGACCGTAACTCCTATTCGTCGACCGCCCCTCTTATACTCATTAGCAATGATCCGCACATACTATTATTTTTTATTTGATGCTACAGAATGTTTTAGTAAATTTATCCTTTCATTTCCCTTCTCGAACCCCTGGCTAAGCAGTACAGTATTGTAGCGTCACGGTAGCAACTACGACAATACGAGGCTTTGAGGTATCTTGTGGGGCTTTGTTTGACTGAGTTTTCAGACTGTTCAACCATGAATACAAGTACAAACAGGACAATGACTGATCCCCGCTTTGGTTACGTTTTCGTAAGAGTCGGTGAATCGGTGGACAAGCTACATTCTTCCATATATACCATGTATTTCCTATCAACTTATGACAGTCATTCATCAACAAAAACATACCAAATTAAGAATTTTCATTGCTCACCAATTTACATGTATTTTAAAATTTTAAAGATCGATTTCTTTTCATAAATTTAAAAATAGTTTTGTAAATATTTAGTGGTATATTTTTCAAAGTTTTGGTTTGATAATTTAATGAAAAAACCGCATTCAAAACAAATCTTAATGCCGCTTCGTTCATTTACTAATTTCAATTACCATTGAAGAGATTGCAATATAAGTGTAGGTAAATTCTCAAAGAATTGAGATAAGAAGCATAACATATCCGTGCAAAATCAGTGAACTTCCGTAAATGATTCTTTCAACAGACTGACTGTTAAGAGTTCGTTTCTTGGGAAAATATTTTCGCGTTACCAAAACTAAGTTTTAGTGAATTTGAATAAATTATCAGTACGTAACCTTTATCCGCTTTTCTGGATCTGTCACATATATAGCTGCTGCAAATTTTAATTAAACTTTTATCTTCATAGATTCTGAACTTAGTTTTAAGTTCTGATGTCTGATGATAGTTGAAAATGTGAAATAAAAAAGTTGCATTATAAACTCTTTGTTTTGTTTTTTTTAAGAGAAAAAAAAAGTATACAAGGCGAGGACAATTGAAATGAAAATTTGAGGAATTTTTTTTGCGTTATGTCATCTTCAACATATTAGATTCATATATTGTTCTGAAAGGCATATTGATTGAAAATTGTTTTTAGACTTATTTAGTCGAAAATGGGTACGTTTATATTACAATTCTAAAGCTATAAAGATTTATTTTTGAAAGAGACCAATATTCGAGGTATTGTGTTTAAATTACGGAAATGAAATAGTGTGTTTTTTTAATGGCGTCTGAACCCATTTCCTAAAAGTTGAATATTTCCGAAATGAAAAAAAGTGAGGAATGAGTTTATAATCAGCATGAGCAATTCAAACATGTGGGCAGGGCTATATGGCGGAAACAAATTGACTAAGCTTATTTTGTCGATCGGTAACTGCCGTGCACCACAATGTGTTGTAGTGAACTAAGCACCACAATGTGTTGCACTGCATTGCAGCAGAGTGCATTATGGTGACCCAAGATAAATTAAATGATAGGTTGAAAAACCTTATTTGTCTCAACAAATCAATTCTTTTTAAGCAAACTAACACACAAACAACTTTAAGAAATTTTCACCGTAGCATATTGTGGTAAACGCATTTAGTCTTATGAGCTTTGGAAAAAATTCGATTACTTTGTGAAGCGCTTTTTTCCGTTGTTACATACCTTTAAAACATAAGTAAATATATTACGTGTATTCATCAATAAGTTATTTAATGACACAAACTTGAGACAGTGTCTTTGGATTATACTCCCCCTATATACGCCTTCATTCTTCAAGAAGTATTCTACTCAAATCAAACATAGCATTTCTGTATCAATCGTGACAAAACGCAAATCAAGTATCGCACAAACACCAGCAATGTTAGCACATTTCATCAAATTCTATATTTATTTATTTCTATTTAACTTCTTTCGACTGATAAATGTTTCAGACTGTGATAATAAATGCCAATACCTTTTTCAAAACTGTTTAAATCGCGATAATTTTATCAAGAAACAATAAATCTTAATTTCATGCAAATCACAAAAGGATCCGAAAAAAGTATAGCCATCGCAAAAATATGTTGCAAACATAGTATAGCATTCACTCAAAACAAGGATAGCCCAATTTCTCTAAAAAACGTAATTGCATAGAAATCAGATGATTTTCTAGGTAAAGTTGAATTTAACTAAGATACAATAACTTTTACAATAGAATATAGTTTGAAAAAATTAAGAACAATTGAAATAATTCAAAATGAGAAAATCCCATTTTAACTTGTAAATGAGAATGGTTTCGAATTTAAACTTGTTTCAACTTAAACATTTTCTCAAATAAATTTACATTGATTCTATAAAGGTTTAATAAGTTTTCTAATTGCTGAAAGTTCCTTTTACCCATATTTTGCCAGCAGAATTTCTTTTTTACCCATAATGCATCAACCCAAAGCAATATAGCAAGTGATCCAAATCAAGTAGATTTTCGATTAGCACTTTGTATACAGTGATAATGTTCCTCATTAAATGTAAATTATCAAAAAGTGCGCCCTGGCATGGCGCAGGTCTGATCAGGATGAATAATTGTTCTAAAACTTTTTTGACTCTATTTGTAATTACTTTAGATATCAATTTATAGTCGTAATTCAACAATGAAATAGGTCTATAATTTTTAACATTTTCAGAATTGATCTTTACAAAGTAAAGTAATATAAGATAATTTCTGACTAATAAATGTCCTTCTTGAAAAGTACAATTCATAACTTCTAATAATGGGTCAATAAGTATATTTATAAACGTAGAATAAAATTTTTTGTAAGACCGTCTGCACCGGGAGACTTATTGTTGTCCGTATCGCGAAGTGCTATTAAAACTTCTTCTTTTGTTATGTGACCTTCACAGCTGGCCGAAATATCATCAGGTAATTTTGGCACGCGTTGTAAAAAATCGTCAGCTAAATCCTGATCAATACCCTCGTCCGTGTATAATTTAGAATAGAAATTCTTAAAAACACCCAAAATATCGCCGGAATTTGTATAAGTATTGGAAACTCGGTAATTTTTGTAATATTTCTGTTTGGCTCTTTTAATTTCCTGTTGAAAAAAGAATGGACGGTTTTTCCTCATTATCATTACCTAGGCACCACAATGTGTTGCACTGCATTGCAGCAAACTACTTGTATTTCAACAAGCACAAATATTTTACTAGTTAATGCTTTAGAAACATTCCCCACCATCCACCCTCCAAAGTTATCCTTTATATACAATTTTCTCTTGCGGCTGATTCTAAGTTGCAAAATTTGCATAATATAAGTTTATTACAAAGTTCGATAATCAAATTATGCCCCTTTGAACACGTAACAAAACGATTATGCAAATGTTCAGGCAAAATTAACGAATAACAGGCTTGTATATATATAAGACTAGGAGAGTCACACTGTCATTAGCAATGTCACATGTTACGTTTGGTCTTACAATGTTTTAGTGGGTTTATCTCAAAATAAGTACTGCTAACTGGCTAAGCAGTACAAGAACAGCACCTTCGATTGTTCTACGGGGTATTTATTGGGCGCTTTGTTTGATTGAGTTTCAAACTGTTCACTAATCTGTCAAACAGGAAAAGTCGTTTTTTCTTAAAGTTGAATTTAATAAAAATAGACCATGTATGTTTTAAGGAGATAGTACGTTAAGCAATCACAATGAGATGCATTGCAGTGTAGTATTTTTATGTTAGAGCATTCAGTTTGTTTTCGTAGATTTAAAAAAAAAATTTCAAAAGAAAAATAAATTTTAAAAGTTTTTTTTTCAACCTTATCTGTAATAAAAAAAGTAAAACAAAATTGCACTTATTAATCTTTGAATTGACATTCGATGTAGTGCAATATAAGTGTAGGTAAATTCTTAATATTGAGATAAGAAGCATTAATATGCATGCAAATAAAAATCAAATGACTCAACAGTCACATAGGAGTTCATTTCTTCCAAATATTTTTCGGTTACACAAACAAGTCGCTCGATGAAAAATTATCAATAGTACAAATGAACATACACGTTAATTGAGATTTCTAAAAGAGAACAGTCACATATAAATTAAATTAAACCTACAATTAGTTCTCTGGTAAAAATCTTTTACAAGTGATTATTGAAATTCATTCGCAATGCATCAACACAATTTTTTGATATGATATATTTAGACACCTAATGACTTAATTTTTATTTCCTTGCAGAAGCAAAATACATGAAACCTGCAGAATATCACAACAAATAGATCAAAATAACACTCTTTGAAATGAATTATGAACAAACAGTTTTAAACTTGCAAATATATTTTATGCATGATCATTTGTAAAAGAAAGGAACTAATTGTAGGTTTGTAAATATTAGAAGTTTTAACAGATTAAATATGTGCACAAGATATGGTACATGCAAAAGGGAACTGAAGACTTTCAATATCTGCAATTGATTGATAAAAGCAAAAAAAAATAAAATAAAGCCTGTACAGTCCATGATTATATCAACTGTGATACTACATATAAAATCACTGAGCTGTATGTTGACCTGTAATTGAAAAAGGATCTCCCTCACACTTTTCTTTTGTTTGGTTGAATCTCATTAGCAAATGCATCAATAAAATTCTATATTTAGACACCTAATGACTTAGTTATGATTTCCTTGCAGAAGCGAAATGCACGCAACCTGCAGAATATCACAAATCGATCAAAATAACACTCTTTGAAATGAATTATGAACAAACAATTTTAAACTTTAGGAAATATTCATTATTAGGATAAATGCAAACCATGACAACATGAATAAAATTATAACTTTTTCGACCGTTATCAATATAAAGTGACAAGTTGAAAATCAGCTCATTTACCTATCAGCATAGTAGAAACGTCCGGAAAAAATGATATTTACTACGTGTATCGACCATTTTATGACAGAGACATAAACATTCTATCAGACAACTGATTTTGATTGACATTTGCGAATACGTTTTTATGCATAATATTGATAAAGAAAAGGACTTTTTCGAGATGCAATATCTCCATTGAGCATATTCTCTTTCGAGGTTTGAATGGCCTTTGTTTGAGTGGCCATTAGAAAAGGTACCGTTGGACCATGTTATCACTTGGATTAGTGAGTAGAACACAGAATCACAAAGTTATTGAAGACTGGCTCTCGTGGCTATCTGATCTGCAATCGATTGCATGAAGACTATATAGTATAAAGCCTGTGCCTAATTCACGTTTACTGAGAATTTACATAAAATCACTGAGTAGAAGGTTAGGGGCAGATAACTTGAACAAGTATTATAGTAACTGAATGAAAATCTTGAGAGTATTGTATCATTTCTCTAACGTAAGCTGCACATAATCATTTTAAAAGGATTTTTCCAGAGAACTAATTGTAGGTTTGTAAATATTAGAAGAGTGAACAAATTAAATATGAGCACAAGATATGGTACATGCAAAAGGGAACTGAAGACGATTTCAATATTTGGTGTCTGCACTATCACTGATAAAAGCAAAATAACTTTACAGTCTATGATTTTATCAACTGTGATACTTCAGATTTAGGTACATGTATGTTGACCTTTAATTGAACCAAAGTGTTGTCGAGACTGTAGCTCTACTGGTTTATACTTATAAGAAAAGAAAAGAAAAGTTGCAGTAGCATTAAATAGAATAATTATCCTTGATAAAGTCTTTTGGTGGCAATATTGCAATAAGACTACAGCTGAAGGAGTAGCTTTTAATAAAAAAAATTTAAAAAATTTCAATTTTAGTTACCATGGCAACACCGTTCATCGAAATAAATTAAAAAACAAAATAAAGACAAAAATGTATATGAATGTAGTCTATTACTAAAACTATGTTTGTGATAGCATTTTGAAAGCATTTCACAGAAGTTTGATTTAAAAGCACCATGACACGTTCATCGAAATCAAATACCCATGCACAGAAATCGGACGGTATCTTAGTATAATCTACTTGTGTGCAAAGCTATATTGAAATCGGACCAAAATCTGTAAGAGGAGTAGCATTTTGAAAGCATTTTACAGAAATTCCTATTTTTAGCAACCACGGCACCGTTCATCGAAATCAAAAGCCGATGCACAGAATTAAGTATCTTAGTATAGTCTACTTGTGTGCCATTTTATATTGAAATCGGACCAAAACTGTAGGAGGAGTAGCATTTTGAAAGCATTTCACAGAAATTTCTATCTTAGTAGCCGTGGTAACACCGTTCATCGAAATCAAAAACCGATGCACAGAATTATGTTTCTTAGTATAGTCTACTTGTGTGTCAAGTTATATTGAAATCGGACCAAAACTGTAGGAGGAGTGGCATTTTGAAAATTGTTTACAGACAGACGGACGGACGCATTACTATCGCACAAGCTTTTCTGGTCTCTGACCAGTAGAGCTAAAAAGGATCTCCCTCACAATTTCTTTTGTTCGGTTGAATATCATTAGCAATCAATAAAATTCTTTTAATATGATTTATTTAGACACCTAATGACTTAGTTATGATTTTCTTGCAGAAGCGAAATGCATGAAACCTGGGTTTGAATATATATATTAGAAGTATTTAATAGAGTAAATCTGTGTACAAGATATCGTACATGAAAAGAACTGAAGCAATGCATCAATAAAACTCTCGCCTGTTATGCAAATTATCCCAAGTTTCTTACTATCGTTGATGCCCTGGCATACTACTAGTATACTAAATAGACAATGATACCTTAAATATCCATAATCACAAAAACAAATTGTAAATATATATAATTGAAGAATCTAAGTATGGACTTGCTTACGTTTCCTAAAATATTTCAAGAAAGTCGTATAAAGTTTAGTGTGGATCATGGATGTAATGAAGACATAGTTGTTTATTTAAGGAATATAAGTCTAGTTAGTATATATAGTTAGACAATCAACGATAGTGTGAAACATGGGATAATTTGCATACCAGACTTCGTCCGCTATGCAAATTATCCCATGTTTCACACTATCGTTGATGCCCTTGCATACTATACTAAATAGACAGTGATTCCTTATATTTCCATTTCATTGTGAAATAAAATTGTAGATTTAGATTTTTAAATGTAGACATAGATTTAAATTACACGCGGACCCCCATGCCAATTTCAATAGTCCTCGCCCACTGGCGTCAAATACAAAGGCAGCCGCACGAGATTTACATGCATATTTGGCCTCCTTATTTATAGCATCAAACACAGAGCCAGATGCGCACGAGATTTGCATCCATACAAGGTCTCCTTAGCTCCTGACCTATCGACCTGCCTAATTTACATTCCGGTAGAATTATCAAGAACTCCGCTAACTTTCAGTTATCACAGAGAAAAAAAAATAGAAATAGAAATATTAATGTAAGGCAGAAGTGGCGTCGTATATAATACACTTTCATCTAAATTGGTTGAATCTAAATGTGTCTTTAAATAAAGTTTGATTTACTTTTCATAAAGGTTACCCCTCCTAATAACTTCAGAGTGAGAAGAGATAGGGCTTTTATATTTGACATGTGCATTGCCTTTAACAAGATATTTTCGATCATGCTATGATTTTTTTTTACCCCTTGACCTTGATAAATAAGTTAAATAACCTAATTTCTATAGGCCCTATTTTTTTTACTTTTAACCTGATTAATTTAGAATGACGTATGATCAGGCGTTCATATTTGACACAATATGCCATAAATAATGACATCCCATCCACTAAGAGACTCAAACCGAGGGACCACAATTCTGTGAATTTGCTTGTTCAGAAATTCTTTGATAAAATCCATGTTTAAATGTTCAGTGATGTATTGTTATTATCAACTCATTTGTTATTATCAATATCATTTCCTTTCTAACACGGGGACATTAAAGGGTTAAAAGCTTGTTACCTATGTGATTGTGCAGATTGAATTTCAAGGGAATTCATCAAATAAAATCTGCACAATGCATAATCATTTTGTAACTAGAGATGTTTTATAATATCAACTTTACTTCTTATTCTTTTATGTTTAGAAATCAGCGGAGTGTAAGAGGAGTGAAACAAATCGATCCAGCAAATTTATTAATACTATTAATATCAATAGAATTTATGGTCAATGTGAATTAGGAAGCGGGTTTATTATTAATTATTTGAGGAGAATTTTGAATTGGCGTGCCAAAGATTAAGATCAGTGGAGAATCGCTTGGCAAAATAAAAAAAAGTAAAATTGAAACGCAAACTTTGATACGAGATGAGTCTGTCAATCTACCCATCTTTAATGATTTACGTTGTATGATCATCTGAACTGGGAATAGTTCAGGGGTTCTGTTTCCCCATCTAAAATAGGAATTCACGTGTATACCCGTTAGGGACCTATACAATGTGTGGGTATGACACAGTAACCCCATATAACAGAGATCGAGAGGAACTATACTGTCCCTCAAAAAGCTTAAATATATCTATTTAATTTCATTAATTGACCTTCGTCCGAAAACTTCAGTTCAGAAATGCATCTTCTACCAATTTTTCTTTCTTTAGCTTTTGCGTTTGGTAAGGTTTGGGGTACAAATGAATGCGTTCAGTTCGAAAAGTATCGGGAGGTATCGGACCCCGACTCTTTTCAGGTGATATCTAACCACTCGGGGGCTTCTAGAGAGAGAACTTGTTGGACTGTGTGCTCCGAGGTGTTTGAGGGACATTGAATGTAACGCGTTTGACATTTGTTCCGGGAGTTTACAGTGTGGAGCCATCAGAGGGTGGACACCAACCGGCTCTGTTGGTCAATCTGGAAATCTGTGCCAGCGCCACCACATTGTAAGATAACAATTCCTTCAAAGCAATTATTGTCTCTGGAACAAACTGTAGTCTACAGTAGCTTACTGTAGTCTGAACATCGCGCCATAATTCTGATAACATTTCTTTTTTTTTTAAATTAGGAATGTGGAGAAGGGTATTATTATAGCAGAACAAACGGAAGCTGTCTCATTCACGGTAACCTCATGCTACGAATGTTCTTTATGCTCATTTACTTCAAATAGCAATAAAAAAATTATGACAAATGTTAAATAGTCAAATTTTAATCAAAAACCTATTTCAATACTGATGCGCAATAATTTAAACTTCAATTCAAGAGATGAATGCATGTTTGCATGTTTAGTTAATAAGATCTTGAATTAATTAATGACACTTGTATCTCCAGTATATTTAGATAAAATAGTCTTTAATTGAATTGTTATTCTCTTAAGGGTTTATTGGATTGCTTCACCATGCGACTCGGTGTTGTAAAATTTCCCCGTAAATTTAATGTCTTATACTCCTCTGGGATTTCCTCCCAGGGGAGAACTCTCAATAGAGCCAATTTCCCTCTTTCTTTCTCAGAGTGGGGATTCCTCCTTTTTTTATCAATGCTTACCCGGTAAATCATATAGGCAATATTTCAAAATGGCAAATAGTTTAAATGAAAATCAACTTCCTTTTAAATGGAATATGAGTGTTTTCTTCTGTAGAATTGTCAAATTTAGCA
The DNA here is from genome assembly GCF_032062105.1 of Saccostrea cuccullata. Classification (NCBI taxonomy): domain Eukaryota; kingdom Metazoa; phylum Mollusca; class Bivalvia; order Ostreida; family Ostreidae; genus Saccostrea; species Saccostrea cuccullata. Next base: position 47,118 of record NW_026933188.1, read on the forward strand.
TGAAATCTTAAAGAAAAAGTTTAAATCAATGAGTTAATGCTTAAAATTTTTTCAAGAATTATTTCATTAGTGGTTGAGAGTCCATTTCAATAACAACCATAGGTTTCAACCACTATTGAAATACGACCACTATTGAAACTAGGGCTAATTGTAACGGGGACCGTTACAGATGTACCCAAACGCTCCCCTACACCCTTTTGGTGCCAAATTACCTGTAAGCGCTATTAAATAAGACACACTTTTCCCCCGAAGAATACAAAATATATTTAAATTTTAGCATTGCACGCGTGCTTATCTGAATGCATGTGCGTAATGACATTATCATGTTGTCTACATTATTTATATATTTTAATATACTTAATATCAAATCAATTAATCCAGAAGTATTAAAAAATACACTCATTTAAGCGTATTTTTAATATTACTCATTTCACGTGCATGAGGACTATACCTTCCTGTAGAAGTTTATATTAAAGCATTCAGTCCAAAAGTATGGAAAAATCACTCTTTCAAGTGTATTTTTCATTTCACTCGTTCCAAATGCACGCACGTGCGTGCACGTGCATGATGACCATACCTTCTTGTAGGAGTCCCTTACATCTATCTATTGTAAATCCCATCCAGTTTGGTTGAAAAACAAGGGAGTTATAGCCATTTCAAGTTTAAGCCAATCAGATTGCAGCACACGTGCATGCGCGTGATTTCATGATTTTTTTCTACATCATATTGTAGGATATCCTAATGAATGACAATGTTTTAAATTTCAAAGCATTTCGTCAAAAAACAAAGTAGATATAGCCATTTAAAGTTTCAGCCAATCAGATTGCTGCACGCGGGCATGCGCATGCTTTCATGAAAATTCTTATATATCATGCTGTAGATCTTCATAATGTAGGTCTATGTTCAAAATTTCAAAGGATTATGACAAGAAACAAGAAAGATATTGAGACTTTAGTTTCAGCCAATCAGAGCGAAGCACACGTGCATCCGCGTGTGATCTTGCTATTTTGACCATGTCATCTTGTGCATACTACTAATATATACTTACAAAATGAGTTTCAAAGCATTTCATCAGTAATTTTAATAGTTACGTCTGTATTAATTATATTGGACATTTCTCGTGTTGCACGTGCGAGCTCTTGCAAGCACATGTGCATGCACGTGCTTTCATATTACAGGCTGTAGATCTCCCTAATGTATGACTATGTTCAAAATTTCAAATGATTTTATCAAAAAACAAAAAAGATATTGAGACTTTAGTTTCAGCCAATCAGAGCGAAGCACACGTGCATGCGCGTGCGATCTTGCTATTTTGACCATGTCATCTTGTGCATACTACTAATATATCCTTACATTATAAGTTTCAAAACATTTCGTCACAAAATAGAGAAGTTACGGTTATATCCATTATATATTGGTCATTTTAAGTTTTGCACGTGCGCGCTCTTGCAAGCACGTGCGCGCAAAATGACCTTGATTCCGCAAATCTACATAACATGCCTACTTACCCTAAAAAGGTTTCACCTAAGTCGGATGTGTAGTTTACAAGATCACTCGCGGACAAAATTTTCCCAGGAAGAAAAATAATAATAATAAGAACTAGTGCTAATTGTAACGGGAACCGTTACAGATGTTCCCCAAACGCCCCCAACTCCCTTTTGGTGCCATATTCCCTGTAAGCTTCATTAAATAAGACAAACTCTATGCATTTGAGATTTTAACAATGTTTACCCAGAAGTGTACCAAGTTCATTCAGATTTTAGCATTGCACGCGTGCGCGTGTGAATGCATGTGCGTAATGACCATATCATCTTGTCTACAAAATCTATATATTTTAATATACTAAATATTAAAGTATTTTATCCAAAAGTATTAAAAAAATACTCATTCAAGTGTATTTTGGATTTTACTCATTTCACGTGCACGCACGTGCATACATGAGCATGGTGACCATACCTTCTTGTAGAAGTCCATTACATCTACATGTATCTTTGTTCTAAATCCCACCCCGTTTGGTTGAACACCAAGGGAGTTATAGCTGTTTAAAGTTTCAGCCAATGAGATTACAGCACACGTACACGCACGTGTATGCATGTGCATGGTGACCATACCTTCTTGTAGAGGTCCATTATCTATCTATGTTCCGAATCCCATCCTGTTTGGTTGAAAATCAAGGGAGTTATAGCTATTTAAAGTTTCAGCCAATCAGATTGCAGCGCACGTGCATGCACGTGTTTTCATGATAATTGCTATACATCATGTTGTAGGATATTATAATGTATGGCTATGTTCAAAATTTCAAAGGATTTTGTCAAAAAACAGAGAAAGATATTGAGACTTTAGTTTCAGCCAATCAGAGCGAAGTGCACGTGCATGCGCGTGAGATCTTGCTATTTTGACCATGTCATCCTGTCTATGCTACTAATATATCCTTATATTATGAGTTCAAACCCTGTAATCTCTATTAAATAAGAAATACTTTATGGAATTTAGACTTAATGAAAGTCTTCCAGAAAAATACAAAATATATTTAAAAATAGGCATTGCACGCGTGTTCATTTGTGTAACGACCATATTATCTTGTCTACACTATCTAAAATTTTAATATACTTAATATCAAAGCATTTAATCCATAAGTATCAAAAAATACACTCATTCGAATGTATTTTTAATTTTACTCATTTCGCGTGCACGCACGTGCAAGCACGTGCATAATGACTACACCTTCTTTTAGGAGTCCCTTATATTTATCTATGTTCTAAATCCCATCCTGTTTCATTGAAAAACAAAGGAGTTATAGCCATTTGAATTTTCAGCCAATCAGATTGCAGCACACATACATGCGCGTGATTTCATAAATTTTTATCTTTATCGTATTGAAGGGTATCTAAATGAATGACTATATTTCAAAATTCCAAACATTTCGTCAAAAAACAAAGGAGATATAGCCATATAAAGTTTCAGCCAATCAGATTGCAGCACACGTGCATGCGCGTGATTTCATGATTTTTTCCTATATTATATTTTAGGATATCCCAATGCATGACTATGTTTCAAATTTCAATGCATTTCGTCAAAAAACAGTTTCAGCCAATCAGATTGCAGCATGCGCGCATGCGCATGCTTTCATGGAAATTTTTATATATCATGCTGTAGATCTTTATAATGTAGGACTATGTTCAAAATTTCAAAAGATTATGACAAGAAACAAGAAAGATATTGAGACTTTAGTTTCAGCCAATCAGAGCAAAGCGCACGTGCATGCGCGTGAGATCTTGCTATTTTGACCATGCCATCTTGTCTATACTACTAATGTATCCTTATATTATGAGTTTCAAAAAAATTCTTCCAAAAAAAGAAAAGTTACAGTAATATCCATTATATTGGTCATTTCTCGTGTTGCACGTGCGCGCTCTTGCAAGCACGTGCACGCAAAATGACCTTCGTTCGGCAAATCTACATAACATGTCTACTTACCCTAAAAACATTTTACCTTAGTCGGATGTATAGTTTACAAGATCACTCGAGGACAAAATTTTCCCAGGAATAATAATAATAATAACTAGTGCTAATTGTAACGGGGACCGTTACAGATGTTCCCCAAACGCTCCCCAACTCCCTTTTATAGTCATATTCCCTGTAAGCATAATTAAATAAGACAAACTCTATGCATTTGAGACTTTAACAACGTTTACCCAAAAGTGTACTATGTTCATTAAAATTTTATCATAGCACACTTACACATGTTAATGCATGTGCGTAATGACCATATCATATTGTCTACACGATCTATATATTTTAATATGCTAAATATCAAAGTATTTAATCCAAAAGTATATAAAAAAAAACGCTCATTCAAGTGTATTTTTTATTTTACCCATTTCACATGCACGCACGTGCATACATGAGTATGGTGACCATACCTTCTTGTAGAAGTCCATTACATCTATCTATGTTCTAAATCTCACCCCATTTGGTTGAAAACCAAGGGAGTTATAGCTATTTAAAGTTTCAGCCAATCAGATTGCAGCACACGTACAGGCACATGTATGCATGTGCATGGTAACCATACCTTCTTGTAGAAGTCCATTATATATATCTATGCTCCAAATCCCATCTTGTTTGGTTGAAAATCAAGGGAGTTATAGCTGTTTTAAGTTTCAGCCAATCAGATTGCAGCGCAAGTACACGCACGTGTATGCATGTGCATGGTGACCATACCCTCTTGTAGAAGTCCATTATATGTATCTATGTTCCAAAACCCATCCTGTTTGGTTGAAAACCAAGGGAGTTATAGCTATTTAAAGTTTCAGCCAATCAGATTGCAGCGCACGTGCATACACGTGTTTTCATGATAATTGCTATACATCATGTTGTAGGATATCGTAATGCATGGCTATGTTGAAAATTTCAAAGGATTTCGTCAAAAAACAAGAAAGATATTGAGACTTTAGTTTCAGCCAATCAGAGCAAAGCGCATCTGCATGCACGTGAGATCTTGCTATTTTGACCATGTCATCTTGTCTATACTACTAATATATCCTTACATTATGAGTTTGAAAGCATTTCATCAAAAAATAGAAAAGTTAAGTCAATATACCTTATATTGGCCATTTAACGTGTTGCACGTGCTCGCTCTTGCAAGCACGTGCGCGCAAAATGACCTTCGTTCGGCAAATCTACATAACATCCCTAGTGACCCTAAAAAGGTTTTACCTAAGTCGGATGTGTAGTTTACAAGATCACTCAAAGACAAAATTTTCCCAGGAATAATAATAATAATAATAATAATAATAATAAGAAACAGAGTAAAAACAATATGTTCCCCAACTTCGTTTGGGGAACATAACTAGTGCTAATTGTAACGGGGACCGTTACAGATGTTCCCCAAACGCTCCCCAACTCCCTTTTGGTGCCATATTCCCTGTAAGCTTCATTAAATAGGACAAACTCTATGCATTTGAAATTTTAACAAGATTTACCCAGAAGTGAACCAAGTTCATTCAAATTTTAGCATTGCACGCGTGCGCATGTGAATGCATATGCGTCATGACCATATCATCATGTCTACACAATCTGTATATTTTAATACTCTGAATATTAAAGTATTTAATCCAAAATTATTAAAAAAAATACGCTCATTCAAGTGTATTTTTGATTTTACTCATATCACGTGCACGCACGTGCATACATGAGCATGGTGACCATACCTTCTTGTAGAAGTCCATTACATCTATCTATGTTCTAAATTCCACCCCGCTTGGTTGAAAACCAAGGGAGTTATAGCTGTTTAAAGTTTGAGCCAATCAGATTGCAGCGCACGTACACGCACGTGTATGCATGTGCATGGTGACCATACCTACTTGTAGAAGTCCATTATATCTATCTATGTTCCAAATCCCATCCTGTTTGGTTGAAAACCAAGGGAGTTATAGCTGTTTAAAGTTTCAGCCAATCAGATTGCAGCGCACGTGCATGCACGTGTTTTCATGATAATTGCTTTATTTCATGTTGTAGGATATCATAATGCATGGCTATGTTCAAAATTTCAAAGGATTTCGTCAAAAAACAAGAAAGATATTGAGAATTTAGTATCAGCCAATCAGAGCGAAGCGCACGTGCATGCGCGTGAGATCTTGCTATTTTGACCATATCATATTGTCTATGCTACTAATATATCATCAGATTATGAGTTTCAAAGCATTTCATCCAAAAATAGAAAAGTTATGGCTATATCTATTATACTGGTCATTTCACGCGTTGCACGTGCACGCTCTTGCAAGCACGTGCGTGCAAAATGACCTTCATTCCGCAAATCTACATAACATGCCTACTGACCCTAAAAAGGTTTTACCTAAGTCGGATGTGTAGTTTACAAGATCACTCCCGGACAAAAAAGTACCCAGGAAGAAGAAGAAGAAGAAGAAGAAGAAAAATAATAATAATAAGAAACAGAGTAAAAACAATATGTTCCCCAACTTCGTTTGGGGAACATAACTAGATGAGATCTCGTTGCGAGCAACGAGTAGGTCTTCCGTTGAATTTCTCGATAAGATGAGATGTGATTTTGACTGAGATATTTGTTAAAAGAGAATGACATTAAGTTTTCCTTCAATGAATTTAAAGTTTCTCATTTTTATCACGATTTTCTGAACATCTTTTGTTCAATATGGCTTATAAAAATACCCCCCTCCTTTCAAGACGTAAAGCATGACAAAAAATAGCATTTTGGCCGCATTGCGACCCCTTATTACGTAAGATATGGCCAAAAATTTATATTATATTGTTGCAAGTCGTTAAGATGTATATCTTTGCTTCTGTAATGTATCACAAAATATTGATCATTTGAGAGTTAAAGATGAAAGACTTTTGGCCCCTCTGAGCCCCTAATTTGAGGGGTCAGCCCCTTTTTCTTGATATCAAATGAAAGGCCTTGTGATTTCAAAGACTTTTTGTTCAACACCTATTCAGAGATTTCTTTTCGTTGTGGAGATATGCTTCATATTGATATTTAGGGGCCACCCCTACAAGTCCTTAATGGGGCCATTTTTCAAAAATTCAAAGTATGCATATTGTTTAGAATATTATTCTGACCATCTTTTGTTCAATATTGCTTATCAAAATATTCCCCATTTTCAAGATATGAATCGTCAAATATTTAGCATTCTGGCCCTTTGTTACCCCTAATTACGTAACATATGATCCAAATTCTATCATATGTTGTTGCATATTGTTAAGATGAATACTTTTGCTTCTATAATGTATCACAAAATATTGATCATTTAAGAGTTAAAGATGAAAGACTTTTGGCCCCTCTGAGCCCCTAATTTGAGGGGTCAGCCCCTTTTTCTTGATATCAAATGAAAGGTCTTGTGATTTCAAAGACTTTTTGTTCAACACCTATTCAGAGATTTCTTTTCATTGTGGAGATATGATTCATATAAATATTTAGGGGCCACCCCTACAAGTCCTTAATGGGGCCATTTTACAAAAATTCAAAGTATGCATATTGTTGAGAACATTATTCTGACCAACTTTTGTTCAATATTGCTTATCAAAATATTCCCCCTTTTTGAGATATAAAGCGTCAAAGATCTGACATTCTGGCCCCTTGTGACCCCTTATTACGTAACACATGATCCAAGTTGTATCACATATTGTTGCAAATCGTTAAGATGAATAACTTTGCTTCTATAATGTATCACAAAATATTGATCATTTAAAAGTTAAAGATGAAAGACTTTTGGCCCCTCTGAGCCCCTAATTTGAGGGGTCAGCCCCTTTTTCTTGATATCAAATGAAAGGTCTTGTGATTTCAAAGACTTTTTGTTTAACAACTATTCAAAGGTTTCTTTTCGTTTGGAAGATATGCTGAATGGAAATACTAAGGGGCCACCCCTAAAGTCCTTAATGGGGCCATTTTACAAAAATTCAAAGTATGCATATTGTTTAGAATATTATTTTGACCATCTTTTCTTCAATATTGCTTATCAAAATATTCCCTCTTTTCAAGATATGAAGCGTCAAAGATTTAGCATTCTGGCCCCTTGTGACCCCTTATTACGTAAGATATACTTAAAAGTTGAAAATATGTTGCTGCAAATGGTCTAAAATTAATAAAAATCGAAAAATCGAGCAGAGAAAGTGATAAAATTTTATGGACACACGGGGGATCGAACCCGGGTCGCCCGCGTGACAATCCAACGCGCTAACCATTCGGCCATCGGGATCGCCGCTTCGCGTTTTCAAATGCAAATATCTCGAGATTGGCTTTTTCGATTTTCAAACAAATTACATATTTGGCTTCTGCAAAAGGATCTCTATTCAATTCTAAAACAAAAATATTAAAAAAGAAAAGTTGAAAAATTACGTTTTTTAAATTCGCTTCCGGTTTCGACCGGAAGTACTGACGTCGCACGAAAAGGCGATTGTGCAACGCTATAAGTCATGAACTATCATCTCCAATTAATCTTCAGTTCATATCTAAAGCAGTTTTCGCTACTAAATCAAGACAAAATTGCATTTTAAAATCAGAAAATTGTCCATATCTCACGACCGCAAGTGACGTCATCGACGAAAAAAATTTCCAATAAGGTTCAGATCAGTACCTATCAGATGTGAAAGTTTCATGAGAATCGGTCCTGTAGTTTACGAGGAATCGCGTGCACAAAATCGGTAAGAATAATAACGGTCAAATATTTCATCCACAGGTCCAACATCTCACTCGGCGGTCAAACGTCGATTTTTTTATGCCTGCTCAATATAGCATTAGAAATATTGGCCTTTTTTTCCCACAGGCACCTAGCACGTTACTTATTTTCCTTTTAGGTAAAAAAAAAATATACCCATACCTAATAATAAATTATTATTAGGTATGCATACCTAATGATAAATTATTATTAGCTATGGGTATATTTTTTTTTATTAAAAGAAAAATAAGTAACGTCAGGTGCCTGTGTTTTTTCCGTATACAGTATATTAATATAGGAATATTTTTTAAAAATATATAACACCACATTTTATTCCCCAGGGTATATTTTTTGCGGAAACTCTTCAGTGTTGAAGTTTCCAACCAAATTTATACTAGAGAACCTGACGTTAACATTTTAATGAAAATTTTCTGAGGGTTAGATAGCACACATCAGGGGTAGAGCTTGCTATATAAAACCTTTCAGATGTAAATAAAAATACATGCATAACTTTAGTCTTGACCTTTATATATGAAGTAACAGAAACAGGTAACACATAAACAGGCACGTAGCAACAGGGGGCCGAGGGGGGGGGGGCTGCCGCCCACTTTTTTTCCCAACTTACTTTTACTATTGGAAATGTTGACAGTTCATTGAAATGCTGGTTGCCCCCCCCCCCCCCCGTGTACTCCAGTAAATTGATACCAGGGAATTGTAGTGTTGAATACAAAAAGAAATGGTACTGAAAGAAATTGGCATTGAAAAAATTTGGCCTATACACCCGCCCCCCCCCTCCCCACCCCCACCCCCAACAAAGTAGGATTTTCGAGTTTTGGCAATTTTCCTTTCTTCTTTTTTTGTCCCCGATTTCGCGAAAGCGAAGAACATTAAATCTCATTCGTCTGTCCGTTAGTCGGTCAGTCTATCTCTCCGTCCGTCACAAAAACTTGAACCTTGCCCATAACTTTTTATTTAGTGGAGCTATGACTTTCATATTTCACACGTGTATTCCTTGTGACAAGACCTTTCTTTGGGTACCACCAAATTTGACCTTTTGGCCTTGACCTTGGAGTGTGACCCACTTTTACACAAAAATTCCAAACTCTTACTTTGGTCATAACTTTTGAATGGTTGGTACTGGGACTCTCATATTTCACATATAGATTTTTTATTGTAAGACCTTTCATTGAATACCAACAACTTTGACCTTTTGACCTTGACCTTGGAGATTTACGTACTTATGAAAGAACTTTAACCTTGA
>NW_026933189.1:0-5604 GCF_032062105.1 Saccostrea cuccullata
ATTTTATTTACATTGAATATTAATTGAATGAATTAGGAAATAGCGATTTTTTCCCTGTCAAATCAATTTCCACGCAATTTATATAGGTTAGATAAATTACAGTTATCTCGCTTTCTCATGTGGAGTTAAAAAAAGCCCTACCACAAATTATGTAAACAAATTACATGTAATCTGCCTATTAGAGTGCACATGTATCAAAAATGCACCCCGGGATACGCAGATTTTGGTTTTTTTTTCCTAGCAGGATAACACACCCAGTATTTTAACCCATCCCTTTAAAAAAAATTACCAATTGAAATGGGGTCATTTAGTACCTTCCCTCTGAGAAACACACATTCTTCTAAGGCCTACGGCTTTTCAGCTGATTTTCCTCTGCAACTGACCACGGTTTTAGTTTCGCATTTACAGCTCTGCATATGCTAAGTGTCATAGTAATACCTATATGTAGGCCTTTCAACTGCCGCTGGGGGTGGTTTTATGAACGATAATCACTGTTGAAAAAGTGTCCTGAGGAGTTTTCACAGTACTCTGAAACATACTGTAGATCACTAGATTCCAGCGACACCTTATTTTCGCGTGATTGTCCTTGACTCTTTGTAAGCGAGACATAATTTTCACGAATAGTTTTGATACCTCTATATAATCGTATGGAATACTTTTATACGCGAGAATTAAATTTTCGCGAACGCATTGTCTCGCGTAATTACGCGAAAATAAAGTTCTCGCGAATAAAAAGTGATTTACAGTAATGAAATTCTAGTGAAAATCGGCAAAGTGTCCGCTTTTTTTCTGTCTGAAATTTGAGTTTCTGCTGAGCATAAAAATTAATTAAAGCCCGCATTGGCTATTTCTGCAATATCATTCGATTCTCCTGCTCTATTACAACATTTTAATACCAAGTATTCTTGCTTTCTTCAGTGTATGGAATTTATTTCAATTTTATTTGGTTCATATATTTAATTTAATAGAGAAAAATCACAGTGGTTTCATTTCAAATTTGATTTTTTTTTAAATAAATAACACAATCCCAAGAAATAGCGACTTTCAGCATGATAAAGGAAAAATACACGTTTTTTCCCTGTGTTTTCCCAACTAGAATTACATGTTGATTTTATTTATGCTACTTACATTGAATTTCATGTTATTTGACGTCAGGAATGTTAAAACCCGAACCCGTTACCATGTTTTATTTAATAATTACAAGAAGAAATGCAGCGCTTATGTTTCTCACATGCTCTTTGTGTTTTTTATTTATTTAAACATAAAACATATATATATATATATTTATATATATATATATATATATATATATATATATATATATATATATATATATATATATATATATATATATGCATGTATATATATATAGGTATATCATAATTTTAATCAGACCGAAAACAAAAAACATGACTTGAAAACAATCTAATTCATAATATATGTACACAAGAGAGTTAAAAATATTGAACGTGCTCTGTTGCCCCATCTATTTGACCCTGTTATTTCAGGAAGTCTGTTTAGGGTAAAATTATACCAACTGCGATGGATCAACACTTTTGAGAAAAACAATTTTGCTAAGGAACCCTTTTGTTTACATAACAATACCTACCTTTTTCAGCCAAAATATATTCAAATGCTTATAAACGATAACTCATAAATTGATCACTGAGTTGGTTTTTATTTTTCACACCTGAGTTACCTATCCTTAATATACACAAAATCGGAAAAGTCAGTTATAAAGAATTAATTTTTTTGTTGATGTAATTACATGTATGCATAAGTTATTATCTTTTTTGATAATTTCATGTACCTATAAATCTATCTATGCAATGTTTTTTACCATATGTGCAACATGAAATTTTAGATTGAGAACTTAAATATGCCCAGCAAGCACTTTGATTTTTGCAAATTCACTTCCGGTCGTCAGATATGTCCAATCATTTTTTTTCAAAAATATTTTATCCCTCAAAAACGTTAAGGAATTTAAGCACCAAACTTATTTAAGAGATCTTGATGAGTAGGCAAGTTTAATTGGGTTAAGGTCTCCGCCGTTTCCAGACGGAAGGCCTTATAGAAATGAAAATTTTACTGTTTCTTTTTGAAACTTTTTTTGCATCACATTATAACATCTTATTTGTAGTTTTGAAATATGTCAGTTCCACCGGAAACAAAAACGACAGAGTCTATGAAAATTTCAAAGGGTATAGAAGTAAAAATATCTTTCAAATGCAGTTTTCAGTTTTTCAAAATTCATTCCCGGGGTCAAATGTCCGATTTCCGCTTTTTTCAAAAAAGTTTTGTCCTAGTCATATCTCAGAAATGGTAAGAGATGAAGACACCAAACTTATATGAGTAATAGATCTTGATAAGTAGGCAAATCCATTTGGGTTAAGATTCCCCCGTCACTTCCGGTGTCATAGGAAGTATCAAAAAAACGAAAATTTCAACTTTTCTTTTATGAAACTTTTTTTGCATCACATTATAGCATCTTAGTGTGTTTCGAAATATGTCAGTCCCACCGGAAACAAAAACGACAACTTCCGGTTATAAGAGAAGAACTGCATATTTTCAGTATTTTTCTGTCCCATAAATATTTTTTATACATAAAGTATTTGTAATGGTTTTATATATGTTATATAGACTGCTAATGTCTTCAGTAAATTTTAAATATTTTTTAAAATTCACTTGGTCCGTGATTTTTTTGTCCCAAATAAATTATCACATAGAGATCTGGAAAGGAAGAGATGGAGAGTCAAACTTGTATGAGTAATAGATCTTGATAAGTAAGGAAACTCATAAGGGTTAAGATCGTTCGCCGTCTTTTCCCGGGTTTGTCACAGGAAGTGGTCAAAGAAAGCAGAAATTTCAACTTTTCTTTTTGGAATACTTCGGCATCACATTATTGCATCTTATTGGGTTTTTCGATAATGCCGTCCCCCCAAAAAACAAAAAAACCCGGTTATGAGAGAAAAATAAAAATTAGTTCATACTACCATTAATATTTTTAAAAAAGAAAATTTAAATGATTTTAGAAAAGTATTCAGATGCAAATGTCTAAAAAATACAAATATCTTTAAAAATTGACTTCCGGGTTTTTTTTCCTCCTCAAACTGAGTAGTTTAACATAGCCAGATCTTGGATGGAACAATCAAGACATAACTTATTGAAAAATAAACCTTAAGAGTGCAAAAGATATAGGGATTAATGCTCCGCGTCACTTCCGGTCCACAGGGGTGATTTAAAAAAAAAAAATTCAAATTTTTCTTTTCCTTTTTTTTTTTTTTTTACTTTTTTGCATCTAATTAGTAGTTTTGAATATGTCACCCACCAAAAAAAAAAAAAAAAAAAAACGAAAAATTCCCAAATTTTAAAAATAAAACTACTAAGGTAAAAGGTCAAGGTCATTGGAAAAGTATTTAAATTGCTTATATATGCCAATGACCTTGACCTTAAATTTTATTGACCTTTGACCTTACCCCTTTCCCAAAGTTTTTTTCTTTATTATATTTAGCTTGATCAGCTTCAAGTTTAAAAACGGGTTTTAAAAAGGGTTTTTATACCTTGACCTTTGGCCTCGATAAATGACCTTGACCTTTACCCCATTACCCAAAGGTCACAATAAGCTTGAGTCCCTGGATTTTCATCTCTCCTTTTCAATCCTTTATACCCCCCTTTTTTTTTTTTTTTTCAATAAACCTAGAAAAATTTTTAATTTAACCCACGACAATCGACATGAAATTTAAGGATTGCAGTAGAAGAACATCAAAGAAATTCCGAGGGGTAAAGTGAGTCTCTGAAGTATATAATGAAAATTTAAAAATGGAAAACTAATTTTTTTTTTGTCTAAAACTAGGTGCGATGAGCATAAAATTAATTAAAACTTAAAAGGGTATTTCTTCCTTTTTGTCAAAACATTCGATTTTTCCAATAAAATTTAAAAACCAAGTATTCTTATTCTTTTTATGTAGATTTATTTAATTTTATTTACATTAATATTAATTGAAGAATCTGGAAATACATTTTTTTCCCTTTAAATAATTTCCACGCAATTTAATAGGTTAGATAAATTCAGTTATCTCCTTTTACGTTGGGTTGAGAAAATGCCCTGACTACAAATTATGCAACAAATTACATGTAATCTGCCATTTGAGTCACATGTACAAAAATGCACCCGGGACTACCGAGGTTTTTTTTCCAGCAGGATAAAACCCAGTATTCTGTAACTCAATCTATGCCTTTAAAAAAAATTCACCAATTGAAATGGGTCAAACCCCCCCACCTTCTTTAAGGCCCACGGCTTTTCAGCTATTTTTCCCCTGCAACTGACCACGGTATTAGTTTCGCATTTACAGCTCTGATATGCTAAGTGTCATAGTAATACCTATATTTTCAGCAAGCACTTTGATTTACTGCAAACGTGTCCATAATTTTCCAATCATTTTTCTCATCAAATTCACCTCAAACAGGAATATCTCAATTTTTAAGAAATTTGAAAAGCCCGCCATTTTTTATTAAGGTTTTTGTTTCAGACGGAAGGCCTTAATTTATTCTACTGTTTCTTTTTATTATTTTTTTTTTCCCCTTTTTAAATTTCTTTTTTTGACGATTTTCAGAGAGACTGGGCAGATCTTATGAAAATTTTAAATGATGAGATAAAAAAACTTTCAAATGGTTTTTAGTTTTTAAAATTACTTCCGGTCTCAATATTCCGATTTCCGTTTTTTCAAAAAATTTTTCCAGTCATATCTCAGAAAGGTAAAGATAAACACCCAAAATTATATGAGTAATAGATCTTGATAATAGGCAAATTTTGGGTTAAGATGTCCGCCGTCACTTCCGGTCGTCAAGGAAGTGATCAAAGAAATCGAAAATTTCAACTTTTCTTTTTTGAAACTTTTTTTGCATACATTATAGATTTATTGAGTTTGAAAAAGTGTCCACCGGAAACAAAAACCAACTTCCGGTTATAAAAGAAAAACTGGGGTATTTTAGTATTTTTCTTCCCATAAATATTTTTTATAATAAATATTTGTAATGGTTTTTTAAAATGTTATTAGACTGAATGTTTCAGTAAGTCAAATATCTTTTTAAAATTCACTTCCGGTCGCGTGATTTTCGTCCTCAAATTAAAATTATCCCTAGAGATCTCAAACGGTAAAGAAGAAAACTTTTGGTAAAAGATCTTGATAAATAAAAAAATCATGGGTTTGATCGTTCGCCGTCATTTTCCCGGGGTCAAGGAAGTGGTCAAAAAACGAAATTTCAACTTTTCTTTTTGGGAAACTTTGGGTCCATTATTGCATCTTATTGGGTTTTTTGAAAAATTCCGCCACCGAAACAAAAAGGCAACTTCCGGTTATAGAGAAAAAATCATATTTGATATTTTTTCCATTAATATCTTTTTAAAAAAGTATTTGAAAAGATTTTGAAATGTATTCAGACTGCAAATGTCTTTAAATCAAAATTTTAAAAATTACTTCCGGTCAATTTTTTCAAATGAGAGTTAACATAGCCAGATCTTGGGAGGTAAAATAAGACAAACTTAATGAATTAAACCCTTTAAGATGAAAACAGTTAATAATGTTCCCCCGTCACTTCCGGTCG
>NW_026933190.1:0-57217 GCF_032062105.1 Saccostrea cuccullata
GTTTTATCTAGAATTTCCAGATTTCGCCTCACCTTGAACAAAATTGTTAACTGCTTTCTGAGTTTTATTTTCTTAACAAATACCGGAGCATGGGTGTATGATATAACACTAAATCGCAAAATACCTTCCCTTCAAAAGAATCCCACTTTCTGTTTTTGGAATACAGATATTGCAAAAAAGGTGATACTTCCTTTGCGTCCCTTTCTAGTCCCACTGGAACAGGAATACAACTTCCTTTTGATGTGTATAATTCTTAGCATATTTCTTCGCAGCGTTTCGACGAACACATTAAGATCAGAACAGTGTGAAATGGTTTCGGTTCTTTCATCCGATCATGTTTTCCACGAAGGCAAAACACAGAGGAGAATTTCCAAAAGAGAATTCCTATATATGCTTGTTTCCGTACTCTGTTTTATACCCTCAATGGGTATTACAGTTTTTCGAAGAATTTCTCATTCAGAAATTTTGACAAATGAATGGCAATTGACAGTCATTTTCCCGAGTATTATTATTATCATGTCTATTTTTTGTGGATTTCACACTGTACATAAACTGCATACGAAGTTTCTTAATAATGACGTTCTACGTGATTACTTTTTGGATAACGATAAAATTTACATAGTTTTTGCGTTTGGAAATTTCGTTTTTTACGCTTTGGGAGTGGGTTTTGCATACCACCGAATGGAGAAATGGACGATAATCCTAGATTATGCCTTGTGGTTGATTGAGACATTCTACCAAACAATCTTCATTCTTTACTTGAAAAGATTTGGGGGACAATGTTATAAAAGACTACCATTCATCATTAGCCTCTTGTTATATTCCAACATGTTAATTTGGATATATTTTCAGTTCTGGATTTTTTACATATCATATAGTAATACAGATAATGTATTTGGTCCCTTACACCCAGATGCAAAGCAGGTGTTATATACATTTTTATGTTTTTATAGATTTCAATCTTTTGTGTCTTTGTTTAGAATTTACAGATCAGATTAAACTAATTTTCTTTCAAAAACCTTAAAGACATTCTCGTTTTACACATGCATATTTCAAAGATGTTGGCAAGAGAGAGAGAGAGAGAGAGAGAGAGAGAGAGAGAGAGAGAGAGAGAGAGAGAGAGAGAGAGAGAGAGAGAGAGAGAGAGAGAGTCGTAACCTGTATGTTGTCTTAAATAAAAAAAAATATATAAAAAATATATTAATTTCCTTCTATTTTCTAATTTCCTAATATCAATTTAATGTCTTAAAAAAACCAGTTGAAGTCTTATAATAGCAATTTTATGTGAAAATTTACTATATATTGCTTTTTTTAAATTGTCAGCTTTAATTGAATTGTTAATTTACTAGACTCTCAGCAGATAATTCATAAAAAATAAAATAAAATGCTGAGACAAAAAAAACTGAGATCAGAAAAAGAAAAAGATATGCCCCATGTTGCTTTTAAGAAAGAATATTCAGAGTAAATATACTTTACCCTAAATGCACGAGTGTTTAACATATTGACACCCTTCAAGAAGTTGCATCATGCGCACCTATAAATAGAGTTCCCTTTAATTTAGTGGCGCAATTCTGCCAAATGTATATTTCTAGTACACGAGTCCAAAATTAAAAACTGTAGACCTTAAAGAAAGTTGCCGAAAATAGAAATTAAAAAAAAATTAAATTGTCTCTCTTTCTCTATAAATATATAAAACTACAATTTATTAAGTTTATTTTGATTGGCTATTTTCTTGCGTAAGACCTTTAACTGTAAACAAGAATAGATATGGGCTACCCCATATCCAAAGATATTCGACTTTTAGATTTAATATGTTTAACAGTGTTTAATGACTTTTATAAAAAAAAAAAATAAACTGCGCTGTCTAATAATAGAACTGGTGTAAATTTCGTGAGTCCGTAGCATTATGGTCACCCAGTCTCATAACAACCATAGACCAGTTAGCCTTGGTCTATACACACGTTTGATGGAGTTGTCAACGCATCTATAGCGACCTCGGAAAAACACCTTTTGTTTTGCCGAGAAGTTACGATATGGCATACAAAACTTTTTTTCTTAATTAGATCATACGAATACGAATTCTGAGGAATAATAAAAATTACACAATCCCTGCTGAACTACTCAGTATATTTCTTTCTAACATTTGCATCTGCAACAAAATGTGTTTAAAATGGGATAGGAAAGTCAAGGCCGGGCCGGGAAATTCTAAACTGAAAACCTTTTTTTTAATTACTGAAATATTTTCGTATATAATTCAAATTCTATATATTCCTATAATAATATGCCGAACTTCAACACGAACCCGGATTTCAGTTTAGATATCTCCGACACGGTTCGGGTTTTGCTACACATTTTATAACTACTCTCGCTACAGTTTACACAGTCTACACACGAGCAGAATCCGACCAGGAATTGAAAATTCGTCGTTTAATAATACACACACACACAGAATGATTTTTTTTCTCTCCAAGAGGAAACTATATGATAATTAACGAAGAATTAACATGAACCTAATACAATTGTTGATATATACTCAACAAAAAAGAAACGCATATTGTTTTATTCGTCAAAGAAATTTTTAAAATGTACATGAAACAACTATTTTTTATATCAAACATGTTACAAAAAAAGCTGGAAGGTTTTAGGAGGGAGCCAAGTAGTTATTAATATTTTATTTGCATTTGATGAAAGGGGGGGACCTCTTCTAAATTGGAGAAAAAATTTTCGTTATATTTTGGTTTCTTTTACGTTTGACATACACCCATATTTAATGAACAATTAATGTTAATACTCTACGGCCAAATCAAGATGGAATAAAACCAGGCTAACGATGATACTAAATATACTTCAACTGTATTTAAATAAATCAATGTTTACCGGAGTGCTGACGACGTAATTGGCCATCCGCAGGAACAAAAAAGAACCACCACCTCATCACTCCATCCACCACATTTGTTCTGCTGCTACAATTAACCACAAAATTTTTATTTGTGTGTCCTGAAAGGAGCTTTTTATGCACCACTTTTGTTTCCGATACATTGTTTGATATTGTATTTTGCACGCATTACATCATTGTTATGTATTTTGTAAAATGACCTATTGACTTTTCAATTTGGAGACCACTGTTTTGTCACACATTTAAAATCGAATTGCATTATATAAGGGTAAACAAGAATTTCATATGATTCTGATTATGTTTCCAGTAGTATAACCAAATTCTTTGGTGAAAAAATTGTTTTTATAAATGGATTTCATTCTATCAAACATTTAAAAAAACAAGATTTTTACACTTAATATTAATATTTTTTATTTAATTTTGGAAAAAAACTGAGCTGCCATGTTCTTTTTACGTATGCATACACAGCATAATTTTCATGAACATAAATTTATTTGGTAAAGTTTTATATAATCCTATGGGTTATATACTTTTGTTTCTCGGAGTGCTGATAATTTTTGTCTGTGGTACAAAAACACAAATAGAGTTTTCATTTGGTGAAATGTAATTGTCGGATAAAGTTTGATGTTGTAAAAATTTTACCGCATTATCACATCGGTATGTTGTCACAATTTGGAAGACCACTGTTTTGATCATTTATTGAATTGCATTTCAAACATTTTCAAAAATGCTAAAGGAATTCTTGTCATTTCATTGACAAGATTATTTATCAACCTTTATCAAGAACATAACTGAGATTGCCTTATACTGCATTTAAGTTTTAACATAAATTTATGGTAAAGTTTAATTAAAGAGGAAGTAAGTGATTTCTTATAATAGTTTTCAAAAAAAATTTTTCTTCAAAACCATTAAAAATGCATTTAAATAACCTTTTTGATCTTTTCATGCTAGAACATTTATTCTATGATTTCAAATATATAAAATTGATAAATCAATATTAAATTGAAAGAGAAGTAATTGAATAGGTAAACGAAAACCACATTTAACACCTTTTTTCTATTTATCTAGAATATAAAGAATTTGGGATATATAACAAAAAGTCATATTAAATTGATTAGTAAGGATTCATAAAATCATGACAAATATGCTATCTGTGACTATAAAGAAACATCAAGTGCCATAGCTGTTGTTGTTGTAGGATTGTCAATCATGACAAATATGTATCTGATGTAACATCAAGTGCCATGCTGTTGTTGTTGTACTATATATTAATACCTGTGGACATATATTTAGATTCGCCACAAAAATAACTGCTTCAATTTTCTGGATTATTTTATGGATTCTTGTCAGAAAAAAAATGTAGTATCTACATAGATTCTACATCCAGCACTCAATCCGCCATAAACTTAGTGTTGATGTTACTTTGAAAATTTGGTCTTGGAGCAATAATTCATTCAATTCTCAGTGTGATTGCGCACATTCATTGTGCTTTGCAAGATTCTGGTACAATTACCCACATTGTTAATGGTGTAAGTCGAATAGGACATTTAATCTTCGTACTTTTTCAAACTATTGTTTTATCTAAATTTTCCAGATTCCGCCTCAGCTTGAAAAAAATTGTTCATTGCTTTCTCATATTTATTCTACTGACAAATACGGGAGATTGAATGATTAATACATCACTTTTAAATCACAAAATTACGTCTTCTCAAAACAATAGCAATCCTACTTTCTGTTATTGGAATACAGACATAGCAAAAAAGTGATACTTCCTTTGCATCCCTTTCTGATCCCACTAGAACAGGAATACAACTTCCTTTCGATCTGTGTAATTCTTAGCATATTTCTTTCGCAGCTACTGGACGTACACGTTACGATCAACACAGAACGAAGCGGCAACGTTTGTTTCATCTAACCATATTTTCAAGGAGGCGAAAAAGAAAGAAGAATTTCCAAAAGAGAATATATATGATTGTTTCCATACTCTGTTTTGTACTTGTCATGATTGTGTCAGTTTCACGTAGAATTTCTGACTCAGAAATTTTAAGATATGAATGGCAATAGACAGTCATTTTTCCGAATATTATCATTATAGCGTTTACCTTTCAAGGATTTCACATTTTACAAAAACTAAATATAAATTTTCCTAGAAGTGCCGTTCTGCGTGATGACTTTTTGGAAAACGATGCTATTTACATAGTTTGTGCGTTTGGAACTTTCGTCTTTTACGCTTGGGCAGCTGGTTTTGCATACCATCGAATGGAAAAATGGACGATAGTAATCGAATATGTTTTGGGGCTGATAGAGTCATACTTCCAAACAATCTTCATTCTATACTTGAAGAGATTGGAGAGCAACTGTTATATAAAACTTCCATTTGTCATTAGCCTATTGCTGTATTCTAACATGTTAACATGGTTAATGTGGGTATATTTTCAGTTCTGGATTTTTTACTTATCAGATAGTAAAAGGTACAAAGTACTGAATCCTTTACATCCAGAGACGAAGTGCGTGATATATATATATATTTATGTTTTTATAGATTTCAATCTTTCATCTCTTTGTATAGAATCTATAAATCAAATTAAAATATTTTTTGCTTAAAAAACTTAAAGAAATTGGTCCGATTTAACACAAAAATATATTCAACAAGATGTGTTTTATCGCCCTTGTAAAAAAAAATAAAGCTATTTATAGCATACTAGCATAGGTATTCAAGGTCACAAGGTAATTCCTTGGTCACACATTTGAAAGACCTTATATCCCCAGAAATGCACACCAAAATTAATATCTTTTATTCAAATGTTATGGTGAAAAAAAATAATTTTTTTAGGTCACACAAAAAATAATGTCATGTTTATTAGTGTAGTATCCCTTTGAAAAATTAAATTTATCTTTATGGTTCAAAATATGCGAAGGTATAAAAATTACAGAAAAGATTTTTTAGCAATAGTACTTATAGGTCACACGGAAATTATTATTGGTTCATTTGAAAGCACCTAAATTTTCAAAGTATGCATATCAAATATGAATTTTCTTTTATTCTTTAAATATGCTAAGGTTAAATTGATAAATAAAACAAGAGAAATGGATTTTATATTCCAGAGAGAGAGACAAAAAAATATACGCCTCGGGTTTGATTATCCTCATAATAAGTTTAAAACTTATTTAAGTTTATTTACCACAAAGTAGAATATCACAATGACATCGATTTAACCAATCACAGCCAAATAATTGATTCAAATGTTGATAAGTACTTTTTGTTATGGTTTCCACGTATAAGATTTTCTCAATTAAATTTACCAATCAATATTTCAAAATGTACATTATATATATATCTGATCTATGAAAAATGACTACTTTTAGTTGTTTAAAGATTTTGATGACTTATTTGTATCCAGCGGCAGAGAGAGAGAGAGAGAGAGAGAGAGAGAGAGAGAGAGAGAGAAAGAGAGAGAGAGAGAGAGAAGAGAGAGATAGAGATTTATGTTATATGACCAATATTATAGGATTCCAAGGTATGATAGTCAGTTAATTTATTCCAAATCAATTGACAATATTAGATTGTTATCACTGCTATAAGATCTACAAATGGCGAACAAGGAATCCATAGTGTCATAGTCATAAGCTTTAAAAAATACCATCCCATTTAGTATATTAGTGAGTGAGAATTTTTTTTTCTTTGCATATTTTTCAAAAGTTATCAATAACATAATTTATAAAAGATATCTGATCAAATTATTTTTAAAAGCATTATTTATTATATTTTATTTTTATTACATGTTACAATAAAGAGAGAAAGAACGTTAGAGAGAGAGAGAGAGAGAGAGAGAGAGAGAGAGAGAGAGAGAGAGAGAGAGAGAGAGAGAGAATTGGAACAAACTACAGGATCGATATCAAGAGTCAAATATGTTGGTACCATGGAAAAAGCATGAGTCAAAGTTGCAACCAATCAAAAGTTATGGGCAATGTTAAAGTTTTTGCTGACAGACAGACAAACACAGAAAGAAACAGACAAAGACGGACAAGGAAAAAGCTACATGTATATACCCTCGAATTACCGGGGCATAAAAATGTAATTATTTTAATATATTTCCTCATATTAATCTGATGATTTTTGTTATTAGATTTTTAAGTTAAGTTAAAGCAATGTGAGCTAATCTGGTCGGAAATTTTTGTTGCTAAATTGTACTTAACTACGAAGGTTGATCCAAAAATTCATGGAATTTCTTCATGTTATATTTATTTATACGTGAAATTTGTTTAAAATTACAAATGAGAATAAAGACTCTTGTTGAATATGTCAAATAAAAAATATTTAAATATTTGTGATAGTAACTTTATGGCAGTTGCCATAGAAACGGATGTTTTGAAATGCGGGAGAGCCTAGCGTTTATTATTTTTATTGATACTTGAAATGATAATATAACTGCCCTATGCATTATAGAAAACGAAAATTATGTCATTATTACGATTGCTTTATCTTTTATAAACCTTTGTGTGAGAGTTTAACTGAAACTGACTTACTGGATATTTAATATATTAGTTGATGATTTATTGTTTATCTTGAAGTTTTTAAACACGTCAAATTTCGGTCAAGATGACCTCAGATTTTTTGATAATCCCGGGATCACTCTATCTTAAACGCGCATATTAGACATAGGCTGGGGAAAAATGCAATTAGTTACTTTTAGTGGCGTAATAAATTTAAGAAAAAGAAGTTGATGTTGATGTTGATTAAATGTGTGGCCGCGTCATGGAGGCTTTATTCTAAGTGTTTATCCCCTAGACAAATTAAAAGCGTTAATGGACGTTGTCGGTTGACGTTCTGTTCTTGACATTTCTGCTGAAATTGGAATATCATTTGGAAAGATGGGGAGTATTTTGATATTTGAGTGAAAAATGAAGATATGTTGGTGCGAGAGGATACCAAGGCTTTTCTAGAAAATGGTACAAAAAGGGCAGCATTTTGTAAAATTACGTATTCGAATTGGACATTAGAGTGAGATGCTTCTATAACGTGACGTGACATACCTAACTTGACGTTACGTCGAATATCCCCCGGATTTCACAACAATGCATTTTCAGAAAGCTCGTGTGGCCTTATTAGTAATTGGAACGCGGTGAAATTTTCCATATTGTTGCATTTTGACTCTATATTAAGAATATGCTTGTTGTTTGCTTTAATCAAATCACGATAAAATTTCAGAAAGAAATTCCTCGAACTTTTGGATCCATCCTCGCATTTCAATGAAAGAAAAAAATGAACGTTTATAAACTTTTGATGGTCATATTTTCAACGTATTTAGAACTATTCATACGCAAAATTACGTTATCGTCATG
Source organism: Saccostrea cuccullata (assembly GCF_032062105.1). Lineage (NCBI taxonomy): Eukaryota > Metazoa > Mollusca > Bivalvia > Ostreida > Ostreidae > Saccostrea > Saccostrea cuccullata. The sequence goes on from NW_026933190.1 coordinate 8,240, forward strand.
CTGAACATTATTGACTTCTCCTTCGTGATTATTTCTTGATTTTTTCCATGAAATAATGTTTCTATTAGGGTTGATTTTTTTAAATCTTAAAACGTATAGATAATTATAATAATCAAATTAACAAAGTTGTTCAAAACGAAAGAAGAAGCGAGTGAGATTAATTTTAAAGACATTGAATGACATTACATCCTGTAAAAAAGGAAGTAGTTTAAAAATGCTTATTTTCACAAACAATGGCATGGAATGGAATTATATATGTCAAAGGGGACGTCCAACCATATTTTCCATTATATAAACGGTGCCTGTTTTGGAGGGTAACAGTTGAAATTGACACCCCGAGGAAAACCATTGTCAACCGACGCGTCAGCGAGTCAGCGTCGGTTGACAATGGTTTTCCTCGGGGTGTCAATTTGCAACCGTTACCCTCAAAACGCACCATTTATTTTATTATACTGAATGTCTTCTAAATTAAGTCAACAAAAAATATCGTCGATCATCTTTGCGTTCACGTTTAGAAAGCTTTCAAACTCCTCACTACTTCTAAAAACACTTACTTACCTTTTTATTGTTTGTTTGATACTCTAAGAGTCTTTTATCATATAAAGTTTCGTTATTTCTGCACTCGCAAGCATGTTTCGTCTGTCGTTTTTTTTTTTAAAGTAATCTACATCGGACGCAAGCTTTTATTGACGTCAAGTTTATTCCAGTTCTTTCAAACGCGCAACTGATGTTTTGAGAATTCTACGGTGAACCGTAGGCTCATAATATCCACGCATTTGGCATTACCGTTGTGTTACCCGTTGTCACATGCGTTGCTAAGGCTGAGGGTAATAGAACGGATTGTTAACTGCGTCTAAACCAATCAGATTTTAGTATTTAACATGAAAGTATAATAATGAGTATTATCACTATCAGCTACTTTCGGTTTAAAGCCGCTTTACCCGAAACAGACATATATTATCTTACACAATAAAAAGTACGTCATTACATAGATAATATTTAAAAATAAATTATTAGATTTATTTAATAGTTTATTTAAACAATCCTTACATGGAAAACGCATATCAAAAACCTTATTGACAAACAGAAGTTCCCGACGGGAAGTTAACATCTGTTGTGAAGTTACCTTTGAACAAAATAAATTTATCGGTTATATCTAATTATGAAGATAATTCAAACCCGAGTATTTTTTTTCTCTATTGTTAGAAGCCTTAGTCATAATACATTTTTTCAAAATTAAGAAATTAACTGAATATAATCCATAGTAATTTTTATATTAATATGCATATCTAAAGAACAAAGGAAAATGAGATATTTTAAATGATTTTTTAAGGACCTAAAATATTGTCCGTGTACAAGTGATATATGTACTTTGATATGCAAAAAATGAGGGTTTGTTCATCATGAGATAAACATGTAAGCGATAAATTAAATTTTTCGAAGGTAATTTCACGCGACATCAACAATGATCAACATAGGATTATTTTTTGTGTGACCTAACAAAAATTATTTTTTTAACTTTTGAATTTTGATTTCTTTTAAAAGAAAAAGACTTTGGGGATATAATTTGACAAAAGTTGAAACAATTTATGGACAATTATTTTTCAAGAAGAAAAACGAATATATATTTTTAGCGATTAGAATCGGACCAAGCGGCTTTAACTGGAAGTAGCTAGGATTGACTATTTTGCAGATTTTGACATGAATTTAATGATTATCATTGCCCAAGACTATACCAACATTATTTTCTGTCTATTTCTGTCACTGTCTGTCAAACTTGAAGTAGTCAGAAAATGTCTTATTTTCACGTACTGTATATTCCTAAATATACGCGTGGAATTTATTATCGCTTAATTTCGCGAATACCTCCACCGCGAAGTAAAATTACTCGCCTTTATTTTTATGTTGCTAAAATCTATGAAAAAAATCTCTAAATCAAACGCCCATTCACTAATTATTATACTCGCGATTTGACGTTGGAGAGCCCATATGCGATAATAACTACTCGCGAAAAATAAGGAATTTGCACTTTGCAGTATATAAGAGTATATTCAGAATTAAAAATATTCAAAAATCAAACCATCATTTTTTGTCTAGTGCACTTTTTCGTGATGAAAAGCTTACCTTCAATAACCTTTCTTACAGGCAGTTATACTTAAAATCGGATAAAAGACCTACTCGTTCCCATGCCACGAGCTTTGCTCTTATAATTATTTCATTTTGCCCGCTGAGTTTGCGCTGACAATTTCTGGGAGACCTTTCGTCTGATTGCTATGAAATATTCAGCTTAGGTACAATGTATTACTGTTTAAACCCTAACCCCATGTGATATTTATATGACAATTGTAGAACTTTTAGTTAAAATTATAAAGGTACTGGTTTTTTTTTAAGTTTAGAAGCTATTTTTTTTCGATGAAATGTTGCTGTGTTTGTTTAATAATTTGTATTTTCATTTGAAAATATTTTTTTCTTACATGGGCCTATAGTAGAGACAAGCAAATTCAAAGAATTGTGGTCCCCCGCTTTCGGTGTCTTTATTGGTGAGATGTTATTTTTATGACATATTGTGTCTAATTTGAACATCCTATCATATGTCATTTCTTAGAAATTATCTTTGAAGTTGGTTTTTTTGAAGGATGAAAACCCGAATCCTGACCGTTAAAAAGTTATGGCCAAAGTTAACGTTTTTTAAAAGTAGGTCAAACTACTCCAAGGTCAAGATCAAAGGGTCAAAATTCTGAGGATTAGTATTCAATGAAAGGTCTTCTAACAGCGATTACATTTATATATAATAGAATGTGGAGTATGAAAGCCCTAGCCCTCACCGTTCAAAAGTTGTGGTCAAGGTTAAAGTTTTTCATAACTACTTAAATCTTTTTAAAAGGTCAATGTCAAAAGGTCAAAGTTGTTGATATCCAATGAAAGGACTTGCCACAAAGAATACATATGTGAAATATAAAAGTCCTAGTATCTACCGTTCAAAACTTGTGACCAAAGTTAAAGTTTTTTTAAAAAGTAGTTAAAACTCAAATGTCAAGGTCAAAGGGTAAAAGTTGTTGGTATCCAATGAAAGGTCTTTTCATTAGGATTACATATGTGAAGTACGAAAGCCCTAGCCCTCACTGTTCAAAAGTTATTGTCAAGGTTAAAGTTTTTTCATAAGTATGTAAATCTCCAAGGTCAAGTTCAAAAGGTCAAGGTTGTTGGTATCCAATGAAATGTCTTTCAACAAGGAATACATATGTGAAATATAAAAGTCCTAGTATCAACTGTTTAAAAGTTGTGACCAAGGTTAAAGTGTTTAAAAAGTAGTTAAAACTCCAAGGTCAAGGTCAAAGGGTAAAAGTTGTTGGTATCCAATGAAAGGTCTTCTCACAAGGATTACATATGTGAAGTACGAAAGCCTTAGTCCTCACCGTTGAAAAGTTATGGTCAAGGTTAACGTTTTTTCATAAGTACGTAAATCTCCAAGGTCAAGGTCAAGAGGTCAAGGTTGTTGGTATCCAATGAAAGGTCTTGCCACAAACAATACATATGTGAAATATGAAAGTCCTAGTACCTTCCATTCAAAAGTTATGGCCAAAGTAAAAGTTTGGAATTTTTGTGTAAAAGTAGGTCAAACTTCAAGGTCAAGGTCAAAAGGTCAAATTTGGTCATACCCAAAGAAAGGTATTGTCACTAGGAAAACACATGTGAAATATGAAAGTCATAGCTCTACTAAATCAAAAGTTATGGGCAAGGTTAAAGTTTTTGTGACGGACAGACTGACAGACTGACAGACGGACAGACGAATGAGATTTAATGTCCCCTCGCTTTCGCGAAAGCGGGGGACAAAAATATGTTCAATATCTATGAACTTGCTCGTTACTAAGGGGTCAGAGGTCATAGTTTGACCGAATCACAGAGCGAGGTAATACCATATTTCTGTCTGGTTTCGGAACTAAGTACATGTATACCAAGTTAAAAGCTATGAAAACTGAAAGATATAGATATTTTTCAATCAACTGGTGTTCAGTAGATCCTCCTTCTGTGTCAAGAATGTTTTGAAAACTATAAATTTAGCCTAGAATTGCACATTGATTAAAAGATATCCTTTTTTGCAAAGGGATGCACAGCTTTGCGATCCCTAATTGATCATTTGAAGATACGAATATGTAAGAAATTCTTTTGACAACATGCCAGTGTAACTTTCACCTAAATGAATGTACCTGCTGTGTATTGTGGAAAGTCTAGTCCAAGATTGTGTTCACATGTTGAGCAAAACCTTTTGATAAAAAGAAGGATATATAGCTGAAAATACTTTCAGAATTTCTAGTATTGTTAACACTGGCCAGTAAAGTACGTAGCTGAGGGTTTACATGTAGATCCATAAGCTCATCATTAATTTCTACATTATTTTATAATATAAAAATACCGGTACATCAGAAAAAATCTCTCTCACCATTGAGATATATTTTTGAGGATGACTGTCCAAAAATCATTATTTACTTTGAGTAAATGCCCTTGTATAAATGCTCTTGTTTGAAATTGACATGATTTGAAAAAAAAAAATCCAACTTGTACCTTGATTTTCCAGATGTATTTTGAAGCATATTGTTTAAATGTAATCCTGGATAATATCAAGTTCTGGACAATCTGACTAAGGGATCTTAGAACTTTAACATGTAGATGTAATGGTCAAATTTCCTATGCAGCTTGTACGAGATATTCGATTGGTTAGAAAACTGGGTATAAATATAACTAAAAATCGTAGTTCGAATGCGATTTGTGAACATTTTAAAACTAATTTCCTGAATTAAAGAATCAATCAAACTTGAAGTATATAACGATCGCTTACACCTGCATCACATAAGTACATTAAGAGACTTAGGTTACGGTGAAGGTTTGTGTTTTTCTCTAACTTTTCTATTTTTTTTTTTCATATAAAGATTCTGTTTTTATTATAACAGTACTTTTTTATTCTTTTCATTCTAGCATGTTTATTAAAGTTCTAGATATAAAATAATAAAACATCGTACTGACAGAGAATGTTTTGTAGGTTAACGAAATCATGACTGAGAATTTCTACATTACACGTGCAGAAAATTGGAATCATAAATCAAATATTTCGTGTTACGCATTGTGGAAGGAAGTTGTCGATTGTTACAAATATGTTATCTGTAATTGTTACCACAAGCGTCATAGCTGCTGTTGCGGTATTCGTCGACTTGTATGAGAACTCATGGCTCTATGAATCTGTTGGACATATATTAATACCTGTTTTTAGATCCACCACAATAATAACTGCTGCGACTTTCTGGATTAGTTTATTGATTCTAGTCAGAAAAAGATCTAGCATCTATGTATCTTCTACATCCAAGCCTCAACCCGTCAATAACTTAGTGCTGGTTTTACTGTGGATATTTGCTTTTGGATCAACAATTTATTCCATTCTTATTGCAATTGCTGATATTCAGTGTGCTTTGCAAGATTCTGGCATATCAATTAGACAAACCTACTTTGCTAATGGAGTGTATCGAATTGGACAACCACTCTTTGTACTTATCCAAACGATTGTTTTATCCAAGACTTCCAGATTTCGCCTCACCTTGAACAGAATTGTTCATTGCCTTCTGATTTTTATCTTATTGACAAATATGGGAGCATGGGTGTTTAATATATCATTTTTAAACCGTGAAATATCATTTTCCCTAAACTCTAGCGCTTTCACCTTCTGTTTTTGGAATACAGGTATTGCAACAAAGGCTATACTTCCTTTGCATCCCGTTTTAATTCCATTCGAACAAGAATACAACTTCCTTTCAATTTGTGTAATTCTTGGCATATTTCTTCGCAGCTATTCGAGGAGCACATTAAGATCGGCGCAATACGAAAGTGCTACGCTTATTTCATCCAATCATGTTTTCCAAGAGGACAAAAAACAAAAGATGATTTCCAAAAAAGAATTCATATATTTGATTGTTTCCATACTCTGTTATGTACCTGCTATGGTTGTTTCAGTTTCTCAAAGAAATTTTAAATCAGAAATATTAAGAAATGAATGGCAATTTACATTCATTTTCCCGAATATCATTATTATAGTGTCTATCTTTAGGGGGTTTCACATCGTACAAAAACTGAATACGAAGTGTCTTGGTACTGACGTTTTGCGGGATTACTTTTTGGAAAACGATACTATTTATATAATTTGCGGATCTGGAAATTTCGTTTTATACACTTTTGAAGCAGGTTTTGCATACCATCGAAAGGAAAAATGGATGATAGTAATCGACTATGTTTTGGGGCTGATACAGACATACTACCAAACAATTTTCATTCTTTACTTGAAGAGATTTGGGGGCCAATGTTATGTAAAATGTTCATTTGTCATCATTGTCTTGATGATTTCCAACATGATAATGTGGCTATATTTTCAGTTCTGGATCTTTGACATGTTATGTAGAAGTACGTTTCAAGTACTTGGTCATTTATACCCAATTGTGAAACACGCGCTTTATACATTTATTTTTTTATAGGGTCAATCTTTCATTTTCTTGTATAGAATTTACATATCAGATTAAAATATTTTTAGCTTCCAATAACTATTAAAAAAAAAGGCCCAAGGGCCTGTAAATAAAAAATCATTAAAATTTTCTTATATCAACGTGATGATTTTCGTTATTAGTTTCTTTAAATTTAATTCATCCAAAAAAAAAAAAAAAAAAAATTTGGAGATAAAAAAACTGTTTTGTGTTTTGTAAAAACAGATTTTTTTAAATTCGGTTGATAAGCACTCGTAGAGTTTCACAAAAATATTTTAATGACGTGAAATGAACTCCAGTTCTTATCGCTACATTATTATTCAAATTAATTATTAGAAAAGAATATTTTTGTTGTACTCTGGTATGTGAACAACAAACGCTCTGACACATCTTTGAATTTGGATATTTTCCTAGAAAAAGATGTTAATAGAGAGGTTAAGCATTTGACCGTGTACGTCTACTTGTACGTGTAAAACTAGAAGTGATTTTACACGTACGCGTAACTATGTCGTGTTCTGTTTAACAAATTGAACGTGTACCGGTACGTGTAAATTTATTTCTTTACGTTTTTACTTCGGTATTCTCCGTGAAACTTCGTATCTTAAGAAACTGGTTTTTCATGCACGAGCGATTTAGCGCTCACTACAAATATTTTTACCAGGGAATGTTCGATTAATGCGACGTTCGTTACAAAGAATCGCAGGTTGTTTTGTGTCTTTGGTTTTCCCTGCCCTTGCATTGTTTATCGTGTAAAATTTATTACATGTAGTTTGATTTGTATATTTTGAATAAAAATGCGATTTGTAACGAACGCAACAATCCTACAGTATATTCTTTTTCTTTGTTTTTCAATAAATTAGTCAAGAAAATATTTATTTGCGGAGGAGTGAAACGAGGGAGAAAATAAAATGTCATTTCAGCAAGGCACTTTACAAACAATTCGTATCAAATAAATCTATGACTTAAAATAAAAAAGATACACTCGATGTATGTAATAAATTCTCAACTTCATACTAAATACCGACTGAAAAATATTTACTCCGTAGTTTGAGTTAAAGAAGCTACAAGTTTTCACCTACCTGTACTTGCGAATCTACATGTTGTATACAACTTGTAGAGTTACGCGGTATGCAAATCTGATGACGTAAATCGCATTAAATTAGGGGATTTCCCTAGCTACACGTACACGTTGACGTACACGGTCATCTGCTTAACCTCTCTATTATTAAATAATCTAAGAAAAAAGAGGTAAGTTATTGACAAACAAGTTGATAAAACAAGGAAAGGCTCGTTTTAAGTCTCCAATTAAGACAAATGCTTGCTAATGGTTTTCATAATAAATTGTTCACAATTATTTACAATCTGAATTGTTCACATTTTTTCCGTTCTTTCCATATCATGACAAGGAGCACACTGCGGGTATGACTGGCTGATTGAGGATGCTCATTCCTCGATGGCACCTGATCCCATCTCCGATGTCTTAGAAGCCTGTGTTCGCTCTGCTCCTGATTTGTATTGTTTGAGTAGATTTTTCAGCTTGAATAATGTTTGTTACCTCCATATATATATCATTGTGAAATGGAATAATTTGGTGTGCGTGACTGTTAACAATTTATCATTTTGAAATAGAAACTCATTAATTAAAGAGAGGGCAGGGAGCTTTGTTTTATGAATGATTTTCCGTTTTTACATTTTTATTGTGGAATATCTGATGTTTACTAACATCTTAGTTTTGACTAAGCGTCCTCAACGAGAATCGAACACAGTTCCTCCCTATCAGCGTTCATTTTCCATGTGTTCGTTTGTTATCTCTTCATCAAAGTCGTACTTGGGCGAAAACAACATTTTGGTCAAGGATTTAATAAAGATTAAGTTCTTTTGATTACGCGTTAGCAATAATAATTCAAACTAGGAACTGGTAGAAAGTCCCTGAACACCAAGTGTCATTATTCATTACTTTTCTAGTCTTCCCTGTTTTAATGATAGCGATGGAACCGATTGTTTTTTTTAAAATAAAACTATTTATTGATTTATTTGCAAGCATATGTACAATATTTATAATTTCCTGAATTCAATTTTTTTCATATAGTAAATTTCCTGAAAATGGGTGTATGTAATGATTTAAGTGTGACAACATCTATTTATTAAATTTCCAATTTACAATTTCACCAATAATTAATATTAACCACAACATTTGATTAATTATTAATTTTAATATTTCGTAAATAAAAAAATCTGAAGCTGCAAAACCTATTTTAACATATATTTCGAAAATCTCACTGTTGAATTGATTGATTGTGTTTTGTTTTACGTCCTGGAAGTGTCCTTTTGATATGGAAAAAGGTTTTAATAATTGAAAAATGATCTTGTCCCTATGCTCCTGATCTCTACATATTATATTAAATAAGGTAACACAAGATTTATATTTATACCCGCACTTTCTAAAGAAAGTTCGGGTATATTGTTGTTACTCATGTCCGTCCGTCCGTCTGTCACACTTTTCTTCCCTGAACTCCTCCTACATTTTTCACAATAGCTTAATCATCTTTTGGGAGATGGTTGGGGGTGTCATGAAGATGTGCAGTAAGGTTTCGGAATTTTGATTTTGCCCCAGGGGATCAAATGGGGGTCGAAAAATGACGTTTCTTATGCTAAAAGCCCCGTCTTCCCTGAACTCCTTCTTGATTTTACTCAGCAGCCTAATCATCTTTTAGGAAATGGTTGGTGGTGCCATGTAGATATACAGTAAGGTTTCCGAATTTTGATTTTGCCCTAGGGGATCAAATGGGGGTCGAAAAATGACATTTTTTAATGCAAAAAGTCCCTTCTTCCCTGAACTCCTCTTACATTTTATTCAGCAGCCTAATCATCTTTTGAGAGATGGTTGGTGGTGTCATGAAGATGTGCAGTAAGGTTTCGGAATTTTGATTTTGCCCCGGGGGGTCAAATGGGGGTCGAAAAATGACGTTTTTTTATGCAAAAAGCCCCATCTTTCTTGAACTCCTCCTACATTTTATTCAGCAGCCTAATCATCTTTTGGGAGATGGTTGGTGGTGTCATGTAGATGTGCAGTAAGGGTTCAAAATTTAGATTTTGCCCTGGGGGGTCAAATGGGGGTCGAAAAATGACGTTTTTTATGCTAAAAGCCCCGTCTTCCCTGAACTCCTTCTACATTTTACTCAGCAGCCTAATCAGTTTTTGGGAGATTGTTGTTGGGGTCATGTAAATGTGTAGTAAGGTTTTGGAATTTTGATATTGTCCCGGGGTGTCAAATAGGGGTGGAAAAATGATTGAAAAGTAAGTTGAACTTCAAGGTCAAGGTCACAGAGTCAAAAAGTCATGATACATTTGGAAAGGTCTTATCACAGGTAATATGAATTCTCTTTCATTTATCTTTCAAAATGATCAATTTAAAACAATTAATTTGTTCATGACAGTAGGTCAAACTTCAAGGTCATGGGTAATAAAAATCATAGTGTATTTAGAATGGTATTGTCCCATTAAATACTAATACACATGTTTAATATAAAAGCCCTGTCTCTTCTCATTCAAAATATATGACCATGATGACCAAGATTAAATTTATTGTGACAGATGGATAGACTGACAAACAAATAAGATTTAATGTGTCCTACCTTTAGCGAAAATGGGGGACAATAAATATCCTTGCTGTTCTTGAGAAGAAGATTTATGTTGGAAAAAGTCCCCTGCATATTTACATGTAAATTGGTTGAAATTGTCTCAGTGGTTCATAATTCAGAAGTTAAGAATGTGAAAAGTTTGCAGAAAAACAGATGGACGACAGAAAACAGTACATTTCAGAAAACAGTATGCTTGTAAATAGTTAATCAAGGTGCTTTGGGTAGCAAAATAAAGCTAAACTGGTATATCTAATTCATCCGCAGAGCTTAGTATATTCTAATATGCACAATCTTTTCAACTCTTACAATAATTATTTTCAAAATATTTATATCACCATGTCTGATTCAAGGGAGAACTTGAGATATGACCAGAAGTATATCTGTTGAATATAAAATATGTACATGTATACTGTGTGGTTTTTTTTTAGTAATTTGTTTGTTTGTTGTGACAGCAACTGTTATGGCAGCTTTTGGCAAAGGTTGAAGTTTCTCAAATGTAAGTCAAACTCCAAGGTCAAGGTCAAAGGGTCAAAATTGTTGGTATATATCAAAGGGAAAGTCTTGTCACAAGGAATACACATGTGAAATAAAAGAAAAATTCCTAGTACTTCCTCACCTGTTCAAAAGTCATTGCCAAGGTTAAAGTTAAATTGGATTCAACTGTAGGGTCAAGGTCAAAAATATTTATAACTGTTGAAAGTTCACAATGATTACGCATGTTAAGCATCAAAGTCCTAGCACCAACTGTTCAAAACTTAAATTAGGCCAAGTGTAAGGTATTTTTCTTATAAAAGTGGGTCAAACTCCAAAGTCAAGAGATCAAGAGGTCTAAATTGGTGGTACCCATTAAAAGGTTTTGCTAAAAGAATTTTACCTATGAAATGTGGAAGCCATGTGTATAGCCCAATCCACTTAAAACTAAAATATGGGCAAGGTTAAAGTTTCTGTGAACAGACAAACAGACTACATGTATAAACACAGGAAACAAAATATGTATATATAGTCAAATGGAAAAATTTTCTACTATTATGGAGTCATAAGATCATTTGTCATTTCAGGTTACAGGGGGTCAGTGGCTAGGGAGATCAGACACGCCCCCCCCTTGAATTTGCAGTTATTTAGATAAGACTATTTACTGAAGAGAATAAAAATGACTTTGGACATCCTCCCCCTTAGAAAACAGGGACCCCACCATCATTGTTATTATTTTTATTTTTTTATTTGCTTCTCGGGAAATCTTGGGCTGGATTTTTTTTTTGAATGAGGTGTGACACCCCCCCCCCCCCATTTCCGAAAAAAAAAAATTCTGGATCCACGCCTGTAATAGTGTATATACTGAACGGGAGATAACTTGACAATGTGAAATTTGTCGACTGTGGCATGCGATGATCTTTGACCCTTTTTGAACTTCAACCTAACCATTTGTATTTATTTATTCTTATGCAATCTATACTAAATCTTGTACTTACCGAATGTCATAGGTCGTGACATCGAATTCATGAAATATAATCCATATAATCCAATTAAAACACAAATGATTTTAACTGACCACACTGCATCGTCAGCATACATGTGCTAAATAATCTCATTCATTAGATGAAGTATGAATCGGCCGAGGTGTGCCGAGTGGACATCTAAAAATATGATAATGGGTGACGCAAACCCAATGTGAATGTAGAAATTTTCAATAAGATGTTCACACGTAAAACTGTTTAGTACAAGAACAAATTTCAAACTATCATAATAAACGATGTTTTAACATAACTTTGCCATCTAGGTCTATTTTAAAAAAAATGTGTTTGTGAGAGAGAGAGAGAGAGAGAGAGAGAGAGAGAGAGAGAGAGAGAGAGAGAGAGAGAGAGAGAGAGAGAGAGAGTGATGGTGAGGGGGGATAGGCATTTACAAATCATTGGGCTGTATTTTCAATGGTTTTTTTTCCTAAAATAATATTTTATCCCATGTTTACCCCTTTATCCCGTGGATATGACTCATTGGATAAATTTTTCATATCCTACACTTAAGTGCAGTTATGACGTCACAATGGTTTTTGCGTTAGCGTGATGAAGTAAAATATAGCGGAGTCCCTTATAAAATCAGTGTAAAACATCAGTTGTGGAGTAATAAACATGGGATAAAAAGAATCTCCCATGATTTGTAGTTGGATATGATTTTTATCCAACTCGTTGTGTGTTTTTATCCCCTCGCCAAGGCTCGGGGATAAAAATCACACAACTCGTTGGATAAAAATCAAATCCAACTACAAATCATGGGAGATCCTATATTCATGTTATTGAGAAAGTAAATTTAAAAAGTTCCAAATTATGGGCAAATATTTATCAGAATCTAATTAATTAATTTACTTTATTAATTAAATTCTGTTTTTTCAGACTGGTAATGAATTAAGTATACAAAATACATCTATGAGGCTCATAGATCATATGGTCACCTGAAAATTTTATGCTCAATTTGACGAATACATGTACGGAGATAATTATAGAATTATTTTGACTTTTTCCTTGGAAAGTCCAATATGAAGGAGTGTGTATTTAGAGGCAAACACCTTAGTGCGGGTACTACTGTCTCATGACAGCATCTAGTTGTAATTGATAATATCTGTAATGCATTAAGTTATCTGTTAAAGAAGTCTTAATATGAAAGCATTTTATGGCAAGGGAATTTGATATTCAAGAATTTTGTCCTCAACATTATTTGGTATGGTTTTCCTTGACTAATTTGGAGAAATCAATTAAGTAAGACGACACGTTCCGCAATATTGTATTTCTTTCCTCATTCTCTTTTTCTCTGAGGTATTTACACACCGGTAGTCTCACTTTTACAAAAGAGCAAAAGATATTGATTGGCTAAAGTTAGATCTTGTTCAGAAGTGCTTAAAATCATGTAAGCTTTAAAATCCGCTGAATTTGGATATCTTATAATGGTATGTGGTATAAAAAAAGGGCCAATAAGGAAATGGTAATTGTCTGCAAATCATAAATTATAAAAAAAATATTGAAATTTGATGCTACGGATATTTTTACGCTATATTTTCCTGCATTAAAGAACTGATAACAGTTCAAATACAGAAGGATTGACATGTATTTTAAATATCATTGCATTGAGAGTTACGTATATGTGAGTTTTTTTTTTACGCTTTCTATTTTTTCTTTTTAAAAGTTTCTGCATTTAATTGTAACATTTATCTTATTTTTATCTATTTATCCTTGTACATTTATTCTACTTTCAAATATAAAATAATGATTCTTAATACAACTGAGCAATGCTGATAGCGTATGTTTTCTAATAAACGAAGTCGTGACTTGGAAATCCAATATTACTTGTGCTTTTCTTTTTAAATTGCAGGAAATTCGGACCATGAACCAAATATCCCATGTTGCGAATTGCAGAAGGAAGTCGCCTGTCGCTACAAATATAATATCTGTAATTGTAATCACAAGTGCCATAGCCGCTGTTGCAGTAATCGTCGATTTGTATGCAAACACGTGTCTGTATGAATCTGGTGGATATATAATATTACCTGTTTTTAGATTCGCCACAATAATAATTGCTACAACTTTCTGGGTTATTTTATGGATTTTAGTCAGAACAAGATCTAGCATTCATATAGCTTTTACCTCTAGGTCTCAATCCGTCATTAACTTAGTGTTGGTTTTACTGTGGATATTTGGTCTCGGATCAACAATTTATTCCATTATCATTACGATTGCGGATATTCAATGTGCTTTGCAAGATTCCGTTACATCAGTTAGGCAAACCTACATTGCAGATGGTGTACGTCGAATTGGGCAGCCACTCTTTGTACTTACCCAAACAATTGTTTTATCTAGAATTTCTAGATTTCGCCTCATCTTGAATAGAATTGTTCACTGCTTTCTTATATTTATTTTATTAACAAATATGGGAGCATGGGTGTATAATATATCACTTTTATATCGCAAAGTACCTCGCTCTCAAAACCATCCTACTTTCTGTTTTTGGAATACAGATATTGCAACAAAAGTGATACTTCCTTTACGTCCCTATCTGGTCCCACTGGAACAGGAATACAACTTCCTTTCGATCTGTGTAATTCTTAGCATATTTCTTCGCAGCTATTCGACGAACACGCAAAGATCAACACAGGATGAAAGTGATATGCTTGTCTCATCCAATCATGTTTTCAATGAAAGCAAAAAACAAAGGAGAATTTCCAAAAGAGAATTCTTATATATGATTGTTTCCATCCTCTGTTTTGTACCCGCCATGGTAGTTTCAGTTTCAGAAAGAATTTATGGTTCAGATTTAACAAATGAATGGCAACTGACAATTATTTTCCCGATTGTTATTATGATTGTGTCTGTCTATCGAGGATTTCACATTGTACATAAACTGAATACGAAATTTCTTAGCACTAACGTTCTGTGTGATTACTTTTTAGACAACGATACTATTTACATAATTTGTGCGTCTGTAAATTTTGTTTTTTACGCGTTGGGGGCGTATTTTGCATATCATCAAATAGAAAAATGGACGCTAGTACTCCAGTACGTTTTGGGGCTGATACAGACCTACTACCAAACAATTTTCATTCTTTACATGAAGAGATTTGGAAGTCAATGTTATATAAGGCTTCCATATGTCATTAGCTTCTTGCTGTATTCTAACATGTTAATATGGGTCTATTTTCAGTTCTGGATTTTTTACATATCATATAGTCATAGTTATAAAATAATGAGTCCTTTACATCCAGACGCAAAGCAGGTTTTATATACATTTTTATGCTTTTATAGATTTCAATCTTTCATCTCTTTGTATAGAAATTACGGGTCATATTAAGATATTTTTCGCTTCAAAAACTTCTAGTTAAAGACAAACAGATTTCAAAAGGTGTATGGTAAGAAGAAAGTATGGTTTTAGCTTTATTGCGCCCTAAAAATGTAATGACATCAAAAAGTTTTGAAACTGGCTTAAATATTAGTTAAATAAATGACTCTGATAAATCAGGAAAGAATATGGCATGACAGTTTACCATTCTGCAAATATGACTTCATTAATGTGAAGCATTTCTCTATTTTCAACAGAAAAAGCCTCAAATGGCACATTTCAAGGGTGATTTTCCTTTAGAAAACAGTGTCCACAGCCGTCGCCCACGGTAATTTTTTGATATTTCATGCAAAATTCAATACCAAATCACATATCTCAACATCTTTGTGGCCGATGCCTGTGGACAATGTTATCTGAAAGAAAATTCCATTGAAAATTGTTGTCTTCTGCAACTTTTTAAGATAATATGGGAAAATACACTTGTTTATGACGTCATAATTAGCATTTAAAAACACATGTGAGAAAAATGACTTGTATGACTTTTTTGCATTAAATTTCAATTATTTAAAAAGCATGAGTTTTCAACTTTTATACCAGTTTCATTTTTTAGAAATTCACAGGGCAAAATTTGTATGGAAACCATACCTTCTTCTTTCTAGTCAAGTACTCTCGAGTACAAAGTAGAATAAAAACTTTTTCGATAATTGTGAATAAAATTTTCTCAATCAAAATCACTAAATCCACATAGATTTTCAAAGGTCTTTGATGATTAATCAGGCACGTAGCAACCGGGGGGGGGGGGGGGGCAGGGGGGCCCACTTTTTTCCCCAACAATACCTTTACTATAGTAAATGTTCATTGAAAGGATGGTTGCCCCCCCCCACTTTATACCATAGTATAGTGATATCAAGGATTGTAGAGAAAAAATTGGAAGAGTTTGTATGTTGCCCCCCCCCCCCCCACGAAATAGGATTTTCGTGTTTGGGCAACTTTTATTTTCTTTTTTTTTGTTTTTCAGGTAAGTAAAAAAAAAAATTCTGGTGCCCCCCCCCCCCCAATTTCGAAAACGATGCTACGTGCCTGTTTATGAAAAACATTCATCAGGTGGATTTTTTTTATATCAGAAATTTGATCGGCAATCGTATACTACTAGTAATAGAATGTTTCACTTATGAGAAAATAAACTTAGTAGTAGATTCTTACAGTTATAGTCACACTGAAATGAATTTTTTAACAAGAAAATTTTGCTGTACTTTTGTATGTAAACAGCAAAAACTTTATGAATTACAATTCGCAGCATATTGTTCTTAACAGTTTGTAATACTTTTATTTAGTAGAATACTACTTTTTCTTTACTGAATGATTTTCCGTTTTGTATTGTTTTCGTGGTGTTTTGTTTTTATTTATCAAGTTTGTTATTACTTCCATTATGGAATATCCCATGCTTACAAAAATCTTAGGTTTGACAAAGCGTTCTATACGAAAATCAAACCCGACTCCTTCCGATTATAAAGCGAGTGCGCATTATCACAAGGCCATTGGGACCGGTAAAAAATAATAGTAACATTTGAATATTAAAAACAATAATCAAAACTGATAACCCAGACTTTAACCTCTGCTAAATGGTTACATAGTTTAAAACGGGGCTTCATTTAGAAAAACAGGGACAATGCAAATCATCTGACGAAAAATTCTTCAAGAGAAAAAAACGGGCTATTGGTACTTATCATTTCCACTCAAGGGACTGTTCAGCCTATTGGTCTGTTGTCAAATTGGAGCTCCATAAAGAAAAAGAAAAAAAAATGTATTGCTTTCTCCAAAAAATCGTACCCTGTATTTAGCTGAGTAGACTTACATCAAAAAACGAGCGTCTAAATCTTTGCCGCAACTTTTCAATGATGTACGCTGTCACGAGATTACCCGTGGGTACCCGATGATGCAAACAAATAGGATAGCCCTAACTAATTAAACAGTTTGCCACTGGGGATGAGTAAAGAAGAGATCACCCTGAGTATCCATCGATGATCTCTGAGCTGACATTTTGAACAAAATTTTTTATAAATGAGATGCTAATGTTTAACTTCACAATAGGTTTAAACACTTCGATTTTTTCTAAATTCTACTACGATTATTGGCGAGATCAAAGAAATTCCGCGGAAATTATTCTCCAATAAATCACGAACGTCATCAAAAAAATATCAGATCAGAAACACGTATCAAACCTCACAATCTAAATGCATATTTGACTGTATATATGCATACATGTATGCATATTTTGATGTGTCGTCTTTCGCAGTCTAAACAACATGTAATTAACATAAAGTAGCTGATGAATGTTATTATAGCTAAGCGGGGCTGTTTCACGGACCTCCCTTCACAATTTAAACAACGTGATTTTAGTCCAAAAGCAATAAAATAGAAAAATGATTTTGTTGTTTTATATTCATAAAAGATTTGATCACGTACCGACCCACTTCAATTCCCATTAAAATTTCTAAACTTGTTATTCAATACTTATATTTAAACAATAAAATGCTTTCTTTGTTTGTTGTTACTGGAATGAACGGAAGCAGCTGTTGCAGAAAAAATACATAACCCGCGTAAGCGGGTTATGTAATTTTTTTCTGCAATAGCTGCGACCGTTCATTCCAGTAACAACAAACAAAGAAAGCAATTTATTGTTTATATTTATATCTGTTTAAATAATTAAATAAAGTAGAATTAAAAAGATTAATTATTGTATTAATGATGCGAACGTCTTTATACGTTTCATTGATGGAACAGCCACTGATAAAGAAATCTGTACAGGCGACCTGCCTACTGTAGTTTATGCAGTGATGAACGCAATGGGGTTTCTTAAGAAATAAAGGAGAAAATATTCAGTGGATGTAAATATATACATTTGAGATTGACAATTAAATATCAAATTAAATATATTGGGATATGAATATTGCACTAACCGGTTGCCGTAGATTTCATTCAACAGTACGAAAGGTGTAAATCGGCTTGAAAGGCGGTTACGCTTCGAATTCTTCGGGCTAAGAATTCTATTTTGAAGGGAATATTTTGTCAAGGGCTACTTGTGATCCGTAATTGTGAACAGATTCTTGTCTGGGAATATTTTCATGTGTGAAAATTGATTATAAATGCTGAAAAGACACAAGAAACACGTCCGAGAATGGATGATAAAAAGTTGGAGGAATTTCGGTCGCCTGAAAAAGATGGATGGATCCGATGAATTGAGACACTTGTGACTGTCAGAGCGAATTAGCCTAATCAAGTATTATCAAACATTCAATTTACGCTTTCAGTAACTAAAGGCATATTTATTATGTTAACACGGAGACACTGGCGACAGTTTACATTGAAGTAGGTGTTTCTCAGCTGTTTTTGGCGTGATTTCAATGCTTTGATAATTTCCAACAGATATACACATTTGTCGTGAGTAGAATTTAATGAAAAAAAACATAGTTTTAGCCTATATCATGAAGTTTTAACTTAAGGTGTAACAAAAAAAAATAAGGATAAGGATAAAAAATAAGGATAAACAAAAAAGTACTTAGATACTGTGCAGCTGACAAAAGTGACATACAACTTGTAAACAAAGGCTAGTTTCTATCGGACTGGTATATTCTCTATGTACACAGATTAAATCGATCGCCAAAAATGTATGAAAAACTTGTTCACGTTGTTAAGAAAACAATTATTTCACCTGCTTATTTTGTTCATTTTTATACATATTTACCAAGTCATTTTATATTTATGAGTAACGATAGATATTATTGCACTCTGTGATTTGGTCATGTATTGACCTCTGACCTCCGACAAACTTCATACAGGATTGAAGATATTTTCTCTGGAAAGATAACACAAATGTATATATTTATTATTAATTGAATTACTATTATTACTTAAATTATTCAAGTAAAATCTTGAAAAACTCATTGCTGTTGGATATTGATTGTATGTCTTTATAAATAAATAAATTTGCACGAATTCTGAGGAAATGACAAACAGTACTTGAGCTAAAAAGTCCATTAAACATTACTCGATAGTAGTGAGCAAATATGGTCCTCCGAAATATTAAAGGTGGGATCAGGTGCCGTGGAGAAGTGGGCTTCGCCTGCTGACCAATCACACCTGCTGTGTGCTCCTTCTCATGATCGGGAAATAAGAGGAAAATACGTCGTCAATTCAGTGTATAAATAATGGACTAACAATTAGTATGAAAAACATCAGTCAGCATTTGACTCAATGATAAATTGTATTTGCTGACAAAGTCGTTGTATTTACCAGAACTTATAAAACGGTGACTTTAAACGGGACTGTTGATATTCTTGCTTCATGAACTTGTTTTTCAATAAATTACCTCGTTTTAGAAATGGGTAATACGTAGAAAACGCCCTTCCGTATCGAATCAACTGAGAGTTATAATCATATGATTTCAAAAAAATGTCTACTTCTTGAAAATCAGATTTTGAAGCAGATAACTCGAGTAATATTAAGTGTTCTGTATTCAGTGGTACTTGAATAACATAAAGTTTTCCGTATACCATACTATCCAAATGAAAATAAATAAAACTTTGTTTATACAAATACAATACTAACTGAATGATCTTCCTGTGTTGAAAAGAATTGTTAGATCAAACTTCAAGTATGTATCTATTGCTTACACATTAATCTTTATTGCTATCATATTGTGATTTACAGATTATCGAGGAAGTATGTATTTTTATGCTTATATTTTTTTTATAAAAAGTTTTAGAGAAGAAAAGAAAAGAAACTTGCTTCTATACATATATATATATATATGTATATATATGTTTTAAAATTTAAAAGTAAAACATTTTTCTTATTGTGATTTTTTTTTACATGCAAGTTAATCTACCTTTATATTTACTTAATAAACTTTATTTGTTTTGAAAGATATTGCATCATTGGAAGAGGATGACTTGACAAAAATCACAGAGTAAAGAGGGAATACAAACCATGGACCAAATACTTTGCTTAAGGAAATGTAGTGGAAGATAATCTATTGTTACAAATATGTTATCTGTAATTGTTACCACAAGCGTCATAGCTGTTGTTGCGGTATTCGTCGACTTGTATGAGAACACATGGCTCTATGAATCTGTTGGACATATATTAATACCTGTTTTTAGATCTGCCACGAAATTAATTGCTTCAATTTTCTGGATAATTTCATGGATTCTAGTCAGAACAAATTTAAGATCTAACATTTCTATAGCCTCTTCTTCCAGCTCTCGTTTTGTCATTAGCTTAGTGCTGGTGTTACTATGGATATTTGGTCTTGGAGCAGCATTTTCTTCAATTCTAAGTGCGATTGCTAACATACAGTGTGCTTTGCAAGATTCAGGCACATCTGTTAGACAAACCTACATTGCTAATGGTATTTGTCGAATTGGACAACCACTCTTTGTACTTATCCAAACGATTGTTTTATCTAGAATTTCCAGATTTCGCTTCATCTTTAACAGAAATGTTCATTGGTTTCTTATATTTATTTTATTGACGAATACAGGGGCATGGACGTATAATATATCACTTTTAAATCGCAAAATATCATTTTTCCATAACTCCAGTACTTTTACTATCTGTTATTGGAAAACAGATATTGCAACAAAGGCGATACTTCCTTTGCATCCCATTTTAGTTTCACTGAAACAAGAATACAACTTCCTTCCCATATGTTTAATTCTTACCATAACACTCCACAGCCATTGGACGTACAACTTAAGATCATCGAAAAACATACATGCAATTCTTGTTTCATCTACTCAAGTTGTTCACGAAGGCAGAAAACAATACAGAGAAATTACTAAAAGAGAATTCTTATACATGATAATTAGTATGTTCTGTTTTCTACCAGCAATTGTAGTTACAGTTTTGCGAAGAATTTCCAATACAGAAATGTTAACAAATGAATGGCAATTGACAGTCATTTTTCCGAATGTGATTATAATCGTGTGTATTTTTCGAGGATTTCACACTGTACAAAGACTAAAAAAGACGTTTCTAAGCTGTGACGTTCTGCTTGATAACTTTTTGGATAACGATGCTATTTACATAGTTTGTGCGTCGGGAAATTTTGTTGTTTACGCTTTGGCGGTAGCATTTGCATACAATGGTATGGAAATATGGACAGTAGTCCTCAAATATGTTTTGGGACTGGTAGAGGTATACTACCAAACAATTTTTATTCTTTACTTGAAGAGATTCAAGAGTCATTTTTATATAAGACTTCCATTTGTCATTATCATGTTACTGATTTCCAACATGTTAATGTGGGTCTATTTTCAGTTCTGGATTTTCTATGTATCATATAGTAACACTGATGAAGTTTGGGGTCCCTTGCACCCAGCTGCAAGGCAGGTGTTATATACATTTATATGCTTTTATAGGTTTCAATCTTTCATTTCGCTGTATAGAATTTACAAGTCAGATTAATTGTTTTGCTCCAAAAACTTTACGTTCACTTGCATAATAAATCAAAACTCTATGTGTCTTTTCAAAATATCTATATTATTAGATGTTTATGAAAAATATGTGTATAGCGAAGATATGACAAACTGACCTCTAATGTAACACGATAACAAAACTGCAAAATATAATCACCGGAAAAAAAGGTGTATCTACCGTTTTGTTGTCATCGCCGATTTCAAGGTCATCCTTAAAAATGTTTTGTGGCCCTCTACCGACCGATTGACTAAAATGTTTTGAGTCAGAACATTTTTTTAACTTTCCAGGAGACTTTTCTTTTTATTCCTCTCATCCCGTCAAAAAATATGGTGAAATTTTCCAGAAGAAAGATGTTTCCACCTACTTACTGACCCAATAATTTAACCATGAGTAGGCAAATATTATTTTAAAGATGGCGTTATACTTTCCAATTACCTTTATAAAAGGGGAATTTGAAAAATCTATATTTTCTTTTAAATTTCACTATACTATTTATTTATTCATTTATTTTTTTACACTTTCTCTAGAAAGGACTGGTATTCAGGGAAAAATTATGTTCAATTGATTTTTTTTAATTCGGTACTTTTATAGTATAGTATAAATATATTTCACTTTTGGATTTTGTGCTCAGTTGTAAAATTGGTGCCGGTGTCAAAACAAAGTTAAATTGATGTATATTAAAAATAAATATTGCATCCAAATACCCTCTTTACGACCAAAAATTTTGGAGAAAAAGTTGAGATGAGTGGATTACTCGTATATTTTATTGGTTCAGATCATGTACTTAGAATATACTGAAGGATTTTTTGATACAAACCGTTGTTACGCAGATCATTGTGAAGAACCACTGGCCTTTATTATATTTTCTGTACCAAAAACGGATAGAAAAAGAAAAACAATCAGGATCTGAATAAATCTCCGAAATACATCGTACCCACGTGTACAAACGCATAAATTATTAAATTTGATAAAAAAAAGAATAATCAGTCACTTTTTCACTTTTTTAACATCGTTTCCTTATTATCTCTTAAAGTCTGATTGTTATGGAAATAACATTTTACATTCTTAATTGTAGTAGGGTATAATGAGGATTTAATACTAATGATTCTAAGTATTAAATCATAAGATAAACCAGGAACTTGTTTAAAATATCCTTGAAGAAGACTAAGAGACTAATTATTACATTTATTATCTTCCTTGTGTTTTGATAGGGATTTTAATTGAATCATTTTAAAATATTAATATTAACATGTCTGTTTATCAAATATAAATAAATGATTTAAGTATAGTTTCCTTGTTATACAAATTCATCCTCTTTTTATCTTTAATACATATCCTGGAAATATGTACAAGTGATCTTTAGTTTACTAACTTCTCTTTAGTTAATTTCTATTATATATAATAAATGACTTATAAAACACAACATTTCGTATTATTTGTGTTGCATAAAACATATGATATTGCAAACCAAAACCTCCTAATGATGCTTTTGAAAACGCTGAAAGATATACTCACTGTTGGAAATACTGTTGATCTAAAATCTTCCGAGAGGGATGGACAAGTCTTTTCTATTCTTTTTGCCACAAGTATCACTGGAATTTTATTTACATTTTTCGGAAAATACCTTCATCCTAGCGAGTATAATACTTCGCGTTATTACCCTGTGCCGTTTCTAATTGTAGATTTTTTAGTACTGACGTCATCAGTTCTGTGGCTTACATTGTTTGTTCTAGTCAAGTATCGAAGAGACAAATATCTTTCAGATCCTCGAAATGATCCCGTTTCGAAGCTGGTACAAATATTTTACTGGTCTTTCGGCATAAGTATCATATTTCTACATTTCTTGGATTTCATCATTGACATTCAGTGTTTTCAAGAAAATGAAATAAAATTACCGGCTTATAAACTAAAAAATAATTATTTTTACTTGATTAGTGCTGTTGGGCGTTTTCTTGAAATAGTATTTTTCTTCATCCAGTTGGCAGTGATCAGTCGGTTGTCTACATTTCAGCTGAAACGAAGTCTTCTGGTACATTATTTTCTTTCCGTGATTCTACTGACCAATATTGCACTGTATTTATTCAATTTATTTAGACTGATGTACGGAATGGTCTCTTACAAGAAACACGAGGACCAAACAAGTCGAAACATTAGCACAAGGACGTGCTTCTGGAAAACAAGGAGTCAAATCCCTTTGCTAAAACCCATAGATGCAATTATGGTTCCTTTGCAGCAAGAATACTGTTTTCTGTCCATTTGTTTCATCATAAGCATGTTTCCACGTATTTTTATCTTGGTGAAGAGAGAACATTTTATTAATAGATTTTATGACAATGAAACAGCTAATTCGCAATTATTTACGAGGAAATTTCAAAACTGTGCAAGATGGTGTCGATTTCACAATCAAAGCATATTTATTTCAGCTGCATTTATTACCATATTTATGCCTGGAATAGTTGTTTTGTTGATGAGACAATCCGGTTTTGTACACGGTGATCTTTTCACTGCATGGCAATGGTGTGTTACTTTGCCGACAACTTTTGTGATACTAATTTTATTGATGGGCATTCACTTTTTGAAGAAAATAAAATCAATGCATTCAACTGATTCAATAAACAGAGGCTATCTTTTAAATAATGACACCGTTTTCATTATATCGACAAGTGGACCCGTATTTTACAACGGACTAGGACTTTTGTATTCGTTGACGATCTCTTTATCAATAGTCAGCTTAATTCGTTTTTCCTTACTGCTGGTACAGGTATATTACCAAACTATCTTCGTCGTATCTATCAAAAGAATTTGTCTAAAGGATGTTCAAAAATTCAAATACATACTCTTATGTTTAATGATCACAAACTTTTTTGCCTGGGGATTCAATGAATTTTTCTCGCTTTTCCCGCACTTTGATAGTGCTTATGAAGAACTCATTGGTCCATCCTGGTCAACCCTTAGCCAGGCAGTATTACCTCTTGCAAGTTTCTACAGATTTCAATCTTTCGTTTTCGTTTTTCGTTTACTGAAACTGGGATACGACTTTGAAAACGGAATTCAGTAATTGGAATTTCATGAGTTTGATTGTTTTTTTGACGTTTGTGGAGAAACGGCAATTCGAACTGAAGACCGGATTTTAAATATTCTTCAGAGAAATTTTCTATTTTAACCGCCTGTTGTTTTAAGAAATTTTTTGTCAATTTATTTCTAAAACGTGGGAACCCAATAAGCATAAAGGGAGACAGTGATCAGGAATTAGATGATGTAGGTATCCATATGCATACAATACATATGACGAGACAGTGGCTGCGAAATGAGATACACTGTCAATTTTCTTTTACAAAAAAATACATGTATTTAAACCTTATTCATGATTCTGTTATTCGATTTTTTTTCAAAAGTGTTTTCTACAAAGAAATGAAAATATACAGTGTAATCTAATTTTTTTCGTGGGGAAAAATATTCGTGGACTAAGGAAACACTTTTGGTTAAAGGGGAATGGATTTCGTGCTTGACCATTTGTTTAGTAGTTGAGTGTTATGCCATTTTATATTTGTTGGTGGATATGAATTTGTAGATCTCTTCATGTACAAAAAACAATGAAAATTAAAACCCACGGATATTAATTATTTCATAGTACGTATATTTTTTATTTGAATGGGTAGATACCTTACACATTGAAGTTGAATGGAATTATAACTTTTTAGTTCAATTTCAATGTAAATTAAGATTAGAATATATTACGCCAAGTCTAAGAATTTTCACGCCTATAGAAACGTCACCATACATGTGTATGCCAGTGAAGGACTTCAAATCAAGTCATTTTCATGAAAAATTTATGACAAGCCCTTCCGATGGGAACCTAAGAATTCAGGTCACGGATAGAGTACCTTTACTGCTCAAAGGTCCTGAGGTTCTGTGCAGGTCTGACTAATCCCCTTTACCGCAAATTGTGATACCTCTTTATGAAAGGGAAAATCCATGAGTAAGACGTATATGAGACAACTCTGCATACAATTAATCAATACAATGTTGTAACAATTCATTGTTTTTATTAATTCATATGCTAACTTCACATTCAGAACCAAATAAATACTAAAACAGAAGTTATTCCTATATTTTACAAATAGCTAATATTTGCTAAATCATTATTGTAGTATACTTTTAGTGAAATCAAAATTGTTGTGTATGGTATGTCTGAAATATGATATAATAGAAGCTAGATGCTGTCATGAGACAGTAATACCCGCACTAATGTGTTTGCTTCTAAATACACGCTCCTACATATTGGGCGGCTTTCCTAGGAAAAAGTCAAAATAATTCTGTATAATTTACATGCATTCATCAAATTGAGTATGAAATTCTCCCTGTGACCTATAACTCAGAACCTCTTATATTTATTTATCATGCTTAATTCAATATATACCAGTTTGAATTCTATTAATGATGTAAATTAGATTTTGATAAATGTTTTGCTCATAATAAGACCTTTTTAAATTTACTAACCCCCCCCCCCCCCTCGACACCACAATCACACTGCACATACTTTTTGGAATAGGCTAGATGGAACAGTTTTGTTAAAACATCGTTTGTTATGAATTAATTAAAATTTTTTTCTTGTACTATACATGTTAACATGTAAATTTCTACATCACATCAGGTTGCATTACCCATTATCATATTTTGAGATTAAACTCCATTCGGCCGATTGCCACTTCATCTGATAAGGTGACGTATTCGACGGCACGAAGGTTTGCCGAATGGAATGGCAAGAGGTGTTGCTGAAAGGCGGAACGGAAAACGGAACAGAACGGAAAACGGAATATATTATTTTGGATTAAATCACTTCAAATACACAAATTTTATCATGAACAATATATATTGTACACATTCAACCCCCCCCCCCCCACTATTAAATACAAGTTGATTTTGTCCTGCTCAGTCTCTTATTTGCAAAAGTCTCTAACATAGCAGTCGCATAGAATTGAATTTGAAAAGGGGGTGGGGGTGGTAAACGAACTTGAAAAGTATTTGACAAGCAAAAAACACAAAAAGAAGATAATTGTGTGATTCTGGAGGGGAGATTAAACACAAAAAGAAAACAATTGTTTAATTCGGGAGGGGGGATAGGTTCCAACTCCCAACATCTTCAGTACTATTTGTTGAGCACTAACTTGCTACATTTATTATATTCACAAAAAGGGTGAGAATGTGAACTTGAGAGAACATTTCCGTAGTACTTAAAACGGTTATGAGTGGGGGGGGGGGGGGCAAATATTTGATATCTAAATGAACCATGGAAAGAGAAAACCCAGAAGTCTCTGTCGAGACTGAAGCTCTACTGGTTTGAACTTATAGCAAAGGAAGAGAAAAGTACTTAAGCAGCTGGGATTTGAAACTTTACGACAGCAATAAATAGAATAATGATTGTTGATAAAGTCTCTTTATGTTCTTAGTGTAGTCTACTTGTGTGCCAAGTTATACTGAAATCAGACTTAAACTGTAGGAGGAGTAGCATTTTGAAAAAATTCCACAGAAATTTCTATTTTTAGTAACCACGGCAACACCGTTCATCGAAATCAAAAACCGATACACAGATTTATGTATCTTAGTGTAGTCTACTTGTGTGCCAAGTTATACTGAAATCAGACCAAAAGTGTAGGAGGAGTAGCATTTTGAAAGAATTTCACAGAAATTTCTATTTTTAGTAACCACGGCAACACCGTTCCTCGAAATAAAAACTGATGAACAGAATTATGTATCTTAGTGTATTCTACTTGTGTGCCAAGTTATACTGAAATCAGACTTAAACTGTAGGAGGAGTAGCATTTTGAAAAAATTCCACAGAAATTTCTATTTTTAGTAACCACGGCAACACCGTTCATCGAAATCAAAAACCGATACACAGATTTATGTATCTTAGTTTAGTCTACTTGTGTTCCAAGTTATACTGAAATCAGACCAAAAGTGTAGGAGGAGTAGCATTTTGAAAGAATTTCACAGAAATTTCTATTTTTAGCAACCACGGCAACACCGTTCATCGAAATAAAAACTGATGCACAGAATTATGTATCTTAGTGTATTCTACTTGTGTGCCAAGTTATACTGAAATCAGACTAAAACTGTAGGAGGAGTAGCATTTTGAAAAAATTCCACAGAAATTTCTATTTTTAGTAACCATGGCAAAACCGTTCATCGAAATCAAAAACCGATAAACAGATTTATGTATCTTAGTGTAGTCTACTTGTGTGCCAAGTTATACTGAAATCAGACCAAAACTGTAGGAGGAGTAGCATTTTGAAAGAATTTCACAGAAATTTCTATTTTTAGTAACCACGGCAACACCGTTCATCGAAATAAAAAAAACTGATGCACAGAATTATGTATCTTAGTGTAGTCTACTTGTGTGCCAAGTTATATTGAAATCGGACCAAAACTGAAGGAGGAGTAGCATTTTGAAAAAATTCCACAGAAATTTCTATTTTTAGTAACCACAGCAACACCGTTTATCGAAATCAAAAACCGATAAACAGAATTATGTATCTTAATGTAGTCTACTTGTGTGCCAAGTTATACTGAAATCAGACCAAAACTGTAGGAGGAGTAGCATTTTGAAAAATTGTTTACAGACAGACAGGCAGACGGACAGACAGACAGACAGACGGACGGACAGACGACGGACGCATTACTATCGCATAAGCTCTTCTGGTCTCTGACCAGTAGAGCTAAAAATGTACAAAAAAATTAAAAAATTATTGAGATTACGCTTAGGGCAAACCTTTACATCAAGCTCGAATAAACATCTCTTATATGTATACACTGGTTGTTAAAATTTTATTTAAAAAAAATATAGTCCTTTTTTGGGATAGACAAAGTTGTGGTAGATATAATGCAGATTGCAGAACCTTTGCATTCATTGAAGTTAAATTTTGTTTGTTTGCAGCACATATGTGTGCATGTTTGGGGGGGGGGGGGAGGAGTATATGAATGACCCCGTAA
The DNA here is from genome assembly GCF_032062105.1 of Saccostrea cuccullata. Classification (NCBI taxonomy): domain Eukaryota; kingdom Metazoa; phylum Mollusca; class Bivalvia; order Ostreida; family Ostreidae; genus Saccostrea; species Saccostrea cuccullata. The sequence goes on from NW_026933190.1 coordinate 36,696, forward strand.
AAATGAGTTTGTTTTCCTGCTCTCTCGGAAATGTCTTAAAAGTTGTAATAGGTCTGCCCCCCCCCCCCTTTGTCTCCAAAATGTACATAAGGTTTAATAAATCAACTTTTAATGTGGCTGTGGGCCCCTACTCAGACCAGAAATTGCTAACTCCCTTTCAAGACTCGCAAATTCGACACTGCGTGCATAATCTGAATGGCATAACTAGTTATTTTCGTCTTTTTCAGACATTGATATTGGAAACAAACTAAAAAAAGGGGTGGGCGTCAGAAAATATTTTCAACATACAACAAATTTGACAAGCAAAAAAGGGGGGATATGTCCTTTGCCCAAACACGTAAATCCTATTTCGTGTGTGCGTTATGGGGGATTTCTTTTAGTAGCATTTTTTTCACGGAGGGTGTGTATGACTCATGAATAAATAATAGTTTACAATTAATTTTTATTAGAAATGACTTTTACAACAAGAATATTGCTCTTTTATCTGATTTATATTGAATCTATGTTATTTGTTTGACAAAAAATTTTCCGTTTTCCGTTCTGTTCCGCTTTCCGTTCCGTTTTCCGTTCCGCGTTTTAGCAACACCCGGAATAGCATAAGCACATGCTGCAGTCTGGTGTGCATTGGATTAATTCATTTTGTGTTATAATTGGATTATACTTCATGACGTTGACAAGACCAATGGAGGTCGGTAAGTACAAGTTAAAGTATAGTGGGGGGTAAAATAAATCCAAACGATTAGGTTAAAGTTCAAAAACGGTCAAATATCATCGCATGCCATACTAGACGAATTTCATATTGTGAAGTTATCGTTCTTGATGTAGGTCGTCTGAGAGAAGAAATAGTTCCCCTACCGAGCTTAATAAATACACTTTAAAAACTTCTTTTTCTAAAACTTTTTGTATATTTTATATATTTAGGACATGCTTAATCAGAATATCACATCAGTTTTGCTGTATATATCCCACATTTTTGTAGGTCTTCTCTAGGTCTTCAATTACCCGTAGGTCTTCAATTAGGCAGGCCAATCTCCCGTTGTCGATGTGACATTCAGTTACTGCCAATACTGGTGCGGATCCAGAATTTTTTCGGGAGTAGGGAGGGGGGTTCATATCTCAGTCAAAAAATTCCAGCCCAGAATTTCCTGACAAGCAGGAGAAAAAAAACTGAAAACAAATAAAAAAAATAAAAACAATGATAGTGGGGTCAATGTTTTCTAAGTTAGGGGGAGGATGTCCAAAGTCATTTTTGATTTGCTTCAGTATATAGTCTTGTTTAAATAACAAAGAAAATTCCAGGGGGGGGGTCCAATCTCCCTACTCACTTACTCACTCCCTGTCCCTGAAATAACAATCTATTTTGTGATTCCAATTAAATAGTTTATTTTTTTCCATTTGACTAATTATACATATTTTGTTTCTTGTGTTTATATTATGTCTCTCTTTTTGTCTGCAGAAATTATAACCTTGCCCATAAGTTTTAAGTGGGATGGGCTATACAAATGGTTTCCACATTTTATAGGTTTATTTCTTTTATTTGTGTACCATTAAATTTTACCTCTGATCACTTGACCTAGGATACACATTTTTACAAGAAATTTAAATTACCAAACTTTAAACTTGGCCTAAATTTTGATCAGTAGGTGCTAGGGCTTTCATGCTTAACATGTGTATTCATTGTGAACTGTCAACAGATATAAATATGTTTGACCTTGACCCTAGAGTTTGAACCACTTAAAAAAAAATTAACCTTGGCAATTAACTTCTGAACAGGAAGTACTAGCTAAGGGATTACTTATTTCAAATGTGCATTCCTTGTGACAAGACTTTTTTCTGATACCAACAATTTGAACCCTTTGACCTTGACCTTTGAGTTTGACATATATTTGAGAAACTTCAACCTTTGCCGTAGGCTTCCATACAGGGACATAAGTGTTTCACAAACACATCTTGTCTTCATTATTATTTGGTGGTGTCTCCATATGAGGGAAAAATTCCCGAGAGAGATTTATTCACAACAAACAAACAAATTACTAAAGAAAATATAAAACATGAATATGTTGGTCATGCATATCTCTGCATGAAAAAAAAAACAGCTTTTCAAACACTGCAACCATATGTAACCCTTTCAAAACACTCATTTGAGCTTTTCTGGTTTCCTTATCATATAACGTCTGTCGTGACGTGTTGTCCATCTGTTTGTCTGAAAACTTTTTACATTTTTAACTTCTCTAGAACCACTGGGCCAATTTTACCCCATTCATATAGAAATATGTACATTTGTATGTCAGACTGTCCATCTGTCTCAATAAATTTAACCTTGGTCATCATGGTCATATCTACTGAATGAGAAGAGACAAGGCATTCATATTAAACTTATGTACTAGTATTTACCTATGAGAATGACATGTTTTGTTTTTACATATGACCTAGAAGTTTGACCTACTTGCAAAAAAATTAAATTGTTATAAATTCATCATATTGAAAGAGAAAAGTTAGGGCATTCATATTAAAATGCATGTATATATTTACCTGTGATAAACCTTTCCAAATGAATCATGACTTTTACTCTGTGACCTTGACCTTGAAGCCTAACCTACTTTTCAAAAATGTTGCATTTGCTTATAACTTTTGATTGAGATGAGATATGACTCTCACAATTGACATGTACATTAATTACTCATAAGAATTCAAGGTGTTTCCCAGCATGCGTTGCCTTTTTACCCCTTGACTTTGATGTTTTACATAATTTTCAAAATATTTAACTCTCCTAAAAGATGATTAGGCTTCTGAGTAACATTAAGGAGGACTTCAGGAAAGACAGGACTTTTTGCACAAAAAGCGTCATTTTCCACCCTCATTTGACCCCCCAAGGAAAAATCAAAATTACGAAACCTTACTGCACATCTACATGACACCACCAACCATCTCCCAAAAGATGATAAGGCTACTGTGTAAAATGTAAGAGGAGTTCAGGGAAGATGGGGCTTTTTGCATAAAAAAATAACATTTTTTGACCCCCATTTGACCCCCTGGGGCAAAATCAATATTCCGAAACCTTACTGCACATCTACATGACACCACCAACCATCTCCCAAAAGATGATTAGGCTGCTGAGTAAAATGTAAGAGGAGTTCAGGGAAGACGGGACATTTTGCATAAAAAATACATCATTTTTCGACCCCCATTTGACCCCCCGGGGCAAAATCAAATTCCGAAACCTTACTGTACATCTACATGACACCACCAATCATCCCCCAAAAGGTGATTAGGCTGCTGAGTAAATGTAGAAGGAGTTCAGGGAAGACGGGAGTTTTTGCATAAAGAACATCATTTTTCGACCCCCATTTGACCCCCTGGGGCAAAATCAAAATTCCGAAACCTTACTGCACATCTACATGACACCACCAATCATCCCCCAAAAGGTGATTAGGCTGCTGAGTAAAATGTAGAAGGAGTTCAGGGAAGACATGACTTTTTGCAAAAAAAACGTCATTTTTCGACCCCCATTTGAACCCCTGGGGCAAAATCAAAATTCCGAAAAACCTTACTGCACATCTACATGACACCACCAATTATCCCCCAAAAGGTGATTAGGCTGCTGAGTAAAATGTAGAAGGAGTTCAGGGAAGACGGGACTTTTTGCATAAAAAACATCATTTTTCGACCCCCATTTGACCCCCCGGAGCAAAATCAAAATTCCGAAACCTTACTGCACATCTACATGACACCACCAATCATCCCCCAAAAGGTGATTAGGCTGCTGAGTAAAATGTAGAAGGAGTTCAGGGAAGACAGAACATTTTGCATAAAAAACATCATTTTTCGACCCCCATTTGACCCCCCGGGGCAAAATCAAAATTCCGAAACCTTACTGCACATTTACACGACATCACCAACCATCTCCCAAAAGATGATTAAGCTACTGTGTAAAATGTAAGAGGAGTTCAGGGAAGAAAAGTGTGACAGACGGACGGAAGGACGGACGGACGGACGGACATGAGTAACAACAATATACCCGAACTTTCTTTAGAAAGTGCGGGTATAAATATTGTAACAAAAGTAATATACCAAATTGAAATTCATTTAACTCTTCAGAATTGCAGGATTTTTATATTTAGCAGAAAAATAAGCGAAGCTTAAATGAAATAAAAAACATTTAAAATATATATCAGACACATAAGAAATTTTCAGTAATAAAAAATGAAATTGAGCTTTTAATTATAAATGACGCTATTTCTGTGTACATTAAGTTGTCAATACGTTTTCTGTATATCATACTACCAAAATGAAAACAAATAAGAATTTCTTTATACAAATACAATACTTAAGCATTTTTTGGATGATTTCCTGTGTTTTAAAAATTGTTCAATCAAACTTCAAGTATGCAATCATTACTTACATATTTATCTTTATTGCAATCATAAAGTGATTTACAGTTTATCAAGGAAGTATATATTTTTTCTGAAACATTTCTTTATGTTATAAAAAATTAAAGAAATTTGCCTCCATGCATATTAATGATTCAAAAATTTATAAAAGTAACATTTTCCTAATGAATTATATGATTATATGCGGTATATTGCATATTTTGCCCTCAGAACGTTATATTTATACCCGCACTTTCTAAAGAAAGTTCGGGTATATTGCTGTTACTCATGTCCGTCCGTCTGTCACACTTTTCTTCCCTGAACTCCTCCTACATTTTTCACAGTAGCTGAATCATCTTTTGAGAGATGGTTGGGGGTGTCATGTAGATGTGCAGTAAGGTTTCGGAATTTTGATTTTGCCCCGGAGGATCAAATGGGGTCAAAAAATGACGTTTTTTTTTAATGCTAAAAAGACCCTTCGTCCCTAAACTCCTTCTACATTTTACTCAGGAGCTTTGTCATCTTTTGGGAGATGGTTGGTGGTGTCATGTAGATGTGCAGTAAGGTTTCGGAATTTTGATTTTGCCCCAGGGGAACAAATGGGGGTCGAAAAATGACGTTTTTTATGCTAAAAGCCCCTTCTTCCCTAAACTCCTTCTACGTTTTACTCAGCAGCCTAATCATCTTTTGGGAGATGGTTGGGGGTGTCATGAAGATGTGCAGTAAAGTTTCGGAATTTTGATTTTGCCCGGGGGGGGGGGGGGGTCAAATGGGGGTCGAAAAATTACCTTTTCATGCTAAAAGACCCGTCTTCCCTGAACTCCTTCTACATTATACTCAGCAGCCTAATCATCTATTGCGGGATGGCTGGTGGTGTCATGTAGATGTGCAGCAAGGTTTCGGTAATTTCATTTTGCCCCGGAGGTTCCAAATGGGAGTCGAAAAATTAGGTTTTTTATGCTAAAATCCCCCTCTTTCCTGAACTCCTTCTACATTTCACTCAGCAGCCTAATCATCTTTTGGGAGAGTTAAATATTTTGAAAATTAAGGTAAAACATCAACATCATAGGGTAAAGAATCATAGCATCCTAGGAAACATCTTCAATTCTTATGAGTAATGTACATGTCAAATGTGAAAGTCATATCTCTTCTCAATCCAAAATTATAAGCAAATGCAACATTTTTGAAAAGTAGGTTAAACTTCAGTCAAGGTCACCGAGTCATGATTTATTTAGAAAGGTCTTATAATAGGTAATAATATACATGCATGTATAATATGAATTCTATCAAAATGATAAATTTAAAGGAATGTAATATTTTTGCAAGTAGGTCAAACTTCAGGGTCATGGGTAAAAAAAATCATGCCATTGTCACAGGTAAATACTAATACATATGTTTAATACAAATGCCTTGTCTCTTCACATTTAATAGATATGACCGTGATGACCAGGGTTAAATTGACAAACTGAAATACAGATGCACATATTTCTATGTGAATTGGTTAAAATTGGCCCAGTGGTTGTAGAGAAGTTAAAAATGTAAAATCTTTCCAGACAAACAGATGAACGACAGACGTAATGTGATAAGGAAACCAGAAAAGCTCAAATGAGCAATGAGCTAAAAATGTAGGATTCACAAGTATTTTGAAAGGGTTACCATGGTTACAGTATTTGAAAAGCTTTAATTCATGCAATTTTTGAGAAGCTGAAAATGTATGAAATATGTACCCAATATGGAAAAAAACCCTGAACATTTCAGAAAACAGTGTGATTGAAAATAATTAATCAAGGTGTTTTGAGTAGCAAAATAAAGGTAGTAAACTTTTATAGCTAATTCAACCGCAGAACTTAGTGAATTTTAAGATGCACAACCTTTTCAAATCTTATAATTATTGTTTTTAAAATATTTATATAATCAGTTCTGATTCAAGGGAGAACAAGAGATCCAACCAACATGCTCATGTTTTATGTTATTTTTAGTAATTTGTTTGTTTGTTGTGAAAACACCTCTCTCTGGAATTTTTCCCTCATATGGAGACACCGCCACTTAAAAATAATGAATACAAGATGTGTTTGTTAAACACTGATGCCCATGTATGGCAGCTTATGACGAAGGTTGAAGTTTCTCAAATGTATGTCACAAACTCAAAGGTCAAGGTCAAAGGGTTAAAATTGTTGGTATCAAAGTCTTGTCACAAGGAATACACATGTGAAATAAGAAATCCCTGGTACTTCCTGTTCAAAAGTTAATTGCCAAGGTTAAAGTTTTTTTAAGTGGGTCAAACTATAGGGTCAAGGTCAAACATATTTATGCTTGTTGAAAGCTCACAATGAATACACATGTTAAGCATGAAAGCCCTAGCACCTACTGATCAAAATTTAAGCCAAATTACTGATCAAATTTCTTCAGACAAACAGACAGACATTATTAATAAATACAAGAAGCAAAATATGTATATAGTCAAATAGGGAAAAAATCTATTTTGGAGTCACAAGATCAATTGTAATTTCAAGGACAGGGAGTGGCTAGGGAGAGTGGACCCCCCCCCCCTGGAATTTGCTTTGTTATTCAAATAAGACTATATACTGAAGCAAATAAATAAAAAAAATGACTTTGGACAATACCCCCCTTATAAAACATTGACCCCACGACACAACTATCATTGATTTTATTTTGTTTTCATTTTTTTCTTTGCTTGTGAGGAAATTCTATGCTAGCATTTTTATGACTGAGGTGTGAACCCCCTCCCCCTCCTGAAAAAAAATATGGATCTGCATCAGAAACTGAATGTCACATGGACAACGGGAGATTACTTCACAATGTGAAATTCGACCACTGTGGCATGCGATGATCTTTGAACTTTAACCTAATCTTTCGGTTTATTTTACCCCAATCTATACTTAAACTTGTACTTACCGACTGTCATAGGTCTTGTCAACTTCATGAAATATAATCCCATTATAACACAAAATGAATATTTTCCATACACATCTGCACCATATGCATGTTATGTAAACCTTGGATGATTCCGTTCGATTAAATCAGATAAGTACGTATCGGCCGAGGTGTGCCGAGTGATGCTTAATCTAAAAATATGTTAGGGGACGACCATTTGATTCTTGGGGGGGGGGGGGCTGGCAAATTTTTTTGAGACGGATTATTTATTTTCATGCCTGTCAAGTACAGATTATTTATTTTGAAGATTATCGAGGACAGATTATTTATTTTCTTCTTTGTCTTACGGTACCTTGATCGATTGATTCTAAAACACTAATCATTTATATTCCATAGGCGGATTCAGGATGCAGTCTAGACGAACTCCAAAAATGGCGTTACCGGAAGTTAGAATTTCAGTTCAGAAAACACTCCAAAAAAAGAGTCCACGCATGCGCAGTTATATCAAAAACGGTGAAAAATCGTGAAAAGTAGGTTCTTATAAAAAGTGCTTTTGCAATAAATTGGATTGCCTTGCAATGATGCAAGTTCTCAGAAATGATTATTAATAAATGTTTTTATAGAACGTATTTGTTAGAATTTTGGTTTCATGTGCAAATAGTTTTTAATTTCAAGTCAAAGTTGACCAACTTCGAGGTTCAGCCAGACCTTGTACAAGTAGGATACAAAATAAAATTCATAACAAACTATGTTTTAACATAACTTTTCCATCTACATGTGTAGCCTATTTAAAAAAAAACCCGTACGTTTCGTGAGATCGAAGGCACAGTGTATGAGTGTGATGTTTTTTTTTTTTTTGGGGGGGGGGGGGGGCGTTATTTAATTTAAAAAGGTTCCAATTATGAGCAAAACAATCTTTAAAATCTAGTTCACATTATTGATTAGATTCTGTTTTTTTTTTCAAGCACATAGGAGTCAGAGCTGGGGGGGGGGGGGGGGGGGGGCTAGGGGGGCTTTAACCCCCCCCCCCATTTTTTTTTTGCAAAGATAGACATTATATAGGCATGTTGAAAATTGGGGTTTACCTTTTTTGTTGGGTTAGCCCCCCCCCCACTTTCAATTTCCTTCCGATGCCTATGAAGTATATAAAATACTGAGTCATAAGTCATATAACAGGGTCTGAGAATGTTATACTCTATGTGACTAATACATGCACTGTGTAAATTATAGAATTATTTTGACTTTTCCTTGGAAAGCCCAATATATGTACGGGTGTGTACCGGTATTTAGAGGCAAACACCTTAGTGCGGGTATTACTGTCTGATGACAGCATCTAGTTTGAAATTTTTTTGATATGTGCTTTTTATATAATGTATGAAAAATCTAAATAAATAAGAAATATTATAGTTTCAGAGTAGGTTATTGGTTGTATTTGATTTCATTACTATTCGGAATTTGCATTGATTTTTTGAGAGAGGAAAACAAAATATACAAAAAATTGTTCGATTTTTACCGTAAAATTTATAGAGCACAGATCTGACAAGAACAATATTTGCATAATTATTTCATTGATATTATCATTCTACACATTAAGCAAAATATTGCATTTGAGCAGACCTGCCATCGGTTACTTTTGCTGAAAATACCGGCGTAAAATATGCAATTTTCTGCAGAAATCATGGAAATGTTAAACCTAGGTCATTTTCCTGACATCATATTAAACATATGACGACATGCCTTATTAAATATACAGTGATTTAAAATCCTAAGGACATCCCCCTGTTTTGAAATATAATTGTTTATTTTTCCGCCAAAGTTTATTTTTAATGGCAAATGTTGGCCTTTTTCTAAGGTCATTGATAAAGATAATTGATTTTTTATGTATTGTGTTCCTAAAAAGGGAGAGAAAATAATTAGGAATTGGACAATCCGATTGCTCTCTCGATTAAAGCGTACTCTGTAAACAAATCCATAAACATGTAATAAAAAAAAATCATAACGTTATTTTTCACTGATTTACTATCGTTTCCTTAACATCTCTTGATGTATGTTTTTTGTGGAAATAACATATCGATATTCTTGATTATTCTAGGATATCATGATTATTTAATACTTATTATCTTCAGTTTTCAATCATTAGATAAAACAGGTGTATGTGTAAAAATCCTTGAAGAAGATTAAGCCACTCATCGTAATGATTGTTATCTTCCTCGTGTTTTGATAGAGATGGAACTAAATCATTTAAATTCCATTTCAATTATTTATTTCAATTGAATATACAGGCGTGTTAATATTACGACTTTCCTTCTTGTAAAAAATTCAATTTCTTTTTATCATAAAAAAATTTTCATGACATATGCATAAGTGATCTTTAATTTGTTAACATCTATTTAATTAATGTCTTATATATACAATAAATAATCTATAAAACACTACATATAAATTTTTCTGCGTTGCATAAAAGATCTGAAATTTCAATTTGGATTTCATGATGATGCTTTTGATGACGATGAAAGAGATGCTCACTGTTGGAAATACAATTGATGTAAACTCTTCTGAGAGAGATGGCCAGGTCTCCTCTATTCTTTTTGCCACAAGTGTTACTGGAATTTTATTTACATTTTTCGGGAACTACCTTCAGCCTACTGAGTGGTATTCCTTGCGTTATTATCCCGCAACACTCCTCATTTTAGATATTCTAGTGATGACGTCATCAGTTCTATGGCTTATTCTATGTGTTCTCGCCAAGTATCGAACTGACAAATATCTTTCAGATCCACGAAATGATCCTGTGTCGAAAACGGTACAAATCTTTTACTGGTGTTTCGGCATAGGCATCATATTTCTGCATTTCTTGAATATCATCATTGACATTCAGTGTTTTCAAGAAAATGAAATAAAATTACCGGCCTATAAACTCAAGACAAATTATTTTTACCTGATAAGTGCTGCAGGGCGTTTTCTACAAATAGTATTTTTCTTCATCCAGTTGGCCGTTATCAGTCAGTTGTCTAGATTTCAGCTGAAAAGAAATCTTCTGGTACATTATATCCTTTCCGTGATCCTATTGACTAACATTGCACTGTATTTATTCAATTTATTCAGACTGATGTACGGAATGGTCTCTTACAAGAAACATCGCGATCATACAAGTAGAAACATCAGCACAAAGACTTGCTTCTGGAAAACAAGAACTGAAATCCCCTTGCTTAAACCAATGGATGGAATTATGGTTTCTATGCAGCAGGAATATTGTTTCCTATCCATTTGTTTTATAATAAGCATGTTTCCACGTATTTTTATCTTGGAGAAAAGAAAAAAAATTCTTAATAGATTTTATGGCGATGAAACAACTAATTCGCAATCGGTTACAAACAAGATACAGAGTTGTGCTAGATGGTGTCGATTTCACAGTCACAGCTTATTTATTTCAGTCGCATTCATTGCCACTTTTGTGCCTGGAATAGTTGTTTTGTTATTGAGACAATCCGGTCTTGAAAACAGTGATTTGTTCACTGCTTGGCAGTGGTGTTATATTATTCCGACAACTGTTGTGATACTAATATTATTGATGGGTGTTCACTTTTTGAAGAAAATAAAATCAACACAATTATCTGATTCGAAGAACAGAGACTATCTAATAAATAACAACACCATTTTCATTGTATTCTCAAGTGGACCCGTAATTTTCAACGCACTTGGACTAATTTATTTCTCTACAATTTCCTTTTCAATTTTGGGTTTAATTCGCTTTTCCTTACTGCTGGTACTTGTATATTACCAGACTATCTTCATCGTATCTATCAAGAGAATTTGTTTGCAGGATATTCAAAAGTTCAAATACATACTCCTATGTTTGATGATCGTAAACTTTCTTTCCTGGGGATTCAATGAATTTTCCTCGCTTTTCTTGCACTTTGATAGCGTTTATGAAGAACTCATTGGTCCATCCTGGCTAACCCTTATCCAGGCAATATTACCCCTGGTAAGCTTTTACAGCTTTCAATCTTTCGTTTTTGTCTTTCGTTTACTGAAACTGGGATACGACTTTGAAAGGAAAATCAGTTATATTCATAGCTTCAATGAGTACGATTGACTTATTGACGTTTGTGGAGAAACGGCAATTCAAATAAAGGGAGTAAGTGATGAGGTATGAGATGATAAAGGTATCCATAAAATTTTATTTTTGTCTTGGGATAAAATTGTCGTGGACAGAGGAAGTGGATTAGATTTCATGATGGATTTGTTGAGCAGTTGAGTGTTAAGTATAACATTTAATATTTCATGGTGGACGAGTTCCTGCACGTGGATCTCTATACATATTAAAAACAACGAAAATTAAAACCCTCGAAAGTTGGGAATTCTATAGTATGTATCTTTTTCATTTGATTGGATAGATACCTTACACATTCAAACTGGATGAAACTACAACCTTTTAGATCAATTACGAAGTAATTCAAGATGAGACTATAAATATATTGTTGTTTTTGGTCCGGTTTGACACTTTTTACGCATATAGAGACAGGCTTCAAATAAAGACATTTAATGGAATGATATATGACATGGGCCCTTTCAAATTGAAATTCATTTAACTGACAAAAAATACTGAAGTAGAAATGGACTTAGATCATTTTAAATAAATGTCAGCCACATAATTTTTTTTTCAAATATAGGAAATGAAATTCAGCTCTTAAATGACGTTATTTTTGTGGACGTTAAGTTGTCACTACACTTTCCGCATATCATACTATCAAAATGAAAACTAGTAAAAGTATTGTATTTATACAAATACGTCAGCAATTTTAACTAAATGATTTTCTGTGTTTTAAAGAATTGTTGGATCAAAATTCAAATACATAACGACAAGTTACGTATATAGATATATTTATCTTTATTGTATATATTGTTAAATAAATGATTATATATCATTATTGGTTTAAGATCAAATTCCTCTAGATCAAAATTGTATGTCGAATTAGGCTGGGATCTTTTACAAAAAAGGAGGCATATTCATAAATTCGTACTAATTTATATAATCATAAATGGCCATTCACCTAAATATTCAAATGACTTGATTATACCTTTTCGTCCTACAATCCACCCTTATAATCTTAGAAATAATGATGCAGAATTCAAAATTCCTTCTATTAGAACTACATCATATATGGAAAGTTTCTTTCCGTCAACTGTTAAAATGTGGAATAATTTGCCTAATTATATCAGAAATGCTCCTGGAATATCTTCATTCAAAGGTCCTTTAAAATTCTTATTTTTGTTAAAAAAAAAAAAAAAAAAAAAAAAAAAAAAAAAAAAATTAAAAAAAAGGTAAAGAAATTTATCATTTTGGAATAAGAAAGTGCAATATAATACATTGTCAGTTAAGAAATAATGCATGAAATCTAATGGTAGACCTATATAACCAATTTTTATCAGAAATACCAATGTGTAACTCTGTTGAAGATGCTAATCATTATTTCTTTGCTTGTCGAAAATATACCTGTCAAAGAAATGTACTTTCCAAACAATCGAAAATATTATTGATTGTGATCAAATTTATGAACTTAATTTATTTCTGTATGGTAGTCCCAATTATGGACTTGGTATTAATATTCAAATATATGAAGCAGTGCATGCTTTCATTGCAGCAACCAAACGTTTTATTTGACACTGTCATGTATGTTACTTATGTCAACACTTTCTAACCGATACTACATTGTAATATTTTTTTCATACTCTCTGTTTTTCTTGTTTGTTTTTTTTATGTGTGTCTATTTAGTTTCATACCTATATATAGTGTGTTCATCTTGATCTTGTAGGGAGAGGGCTAAAATAGGTTTTGCCTACTGCCCAATCCCATTCACTTTAGTTTGATTAAAATTTGTATAAAATTGAATTTGTCTTCATTGTTATCATATAGCGATTTTCAGATTATCGACAAAGTGCTAGTACGTATTTTTCAGTATATATTTTTTTCTCTAACATTTCTTTTTTTATATTGTATACTTTTTAAAAGAAATTTGCTTCTATATATATATATGAATGAATTAGCAATTTTAAAAGTAACATTTTCCTTTTTGTAATAATTGTTTGTTGTTCATGTAATGTAATAGAAGATAATCTATCGTTACAAATATGTTATCTGTAATGGTTCCAATTAGTGCAATAGCTGCTGTTGTTGTATTCGTCGATTTGTATGAAAATTCATGGCTCTTTGAATCCATTGGACATTTTTTATATCTGCCACGAAGACAATAACTTACATTTTCTGGATTATTTGATGGATTCTATTCAGAATGAAGAAAATAAGATTAAACATATCTATAGCATCTACTTTAAGTTCTTATTTTGTCATTAGCTAAGTGCTGGTGTTAGTGTGTTTTACAGATCGACGAAAAACAAATATGCAACTCTTGTTTCTTCCAGTCGACATATTGACCACGGAGGTAGAAAACAACAGAGAATAATTACCAAGAGAGAAATCTTATACATGATATATTATATGTAGTTAGTCTTAACCTTTCCTCCTTTTTATGTGTGCATGGCATCTGTTTTAAGTACTTGTTGTTTTCTCATGTTGAATCTTATTTTTTTTTGTGTGTTTCTCAAATGTTTTGTCTTTTATTTATTTCTTTTCTTTTTATGTGTGTTTATCAATGTCTTTGGTTACATTTGTGTGTTTTAATGTACTTCTGTCTTCGTGAAATTTAAATGTAATAACTTTGCTCTTATATGTATATATGTACATTTTATTAGTGCTAAATATTAAATATGTTTCTGTTTGTATGTATCTAGTTCGTAAGAGCTTTATAGCTCATGTTTTTTGTTATGTGTATATAGTCCGGCTATATATAAAATTGACTACTACTACTAGTTATTATGTTCTCTTTTCTATCTGCCATTGTAGTAACAGATTTAAGAGAAAAAATCCAATTCAGAAATATGTTAACAAATTATCAGCAATTAACATTCATTTTTCCGAATATGATAATAATCGTGTGTATTTTCCAAGGATTTATATTGTACAAAGACTAAAAAAGACATGTCTAAGCTGTGACGTTCGGCTTGAAAACTTTTTGGATAACGCTGCTATTGACATACTTTATACTACAATCATTGGTATAGGAAGAGTTTTGGATAAGAGATGGATACCCTCCAATATCAAAGATAGAATGGCCGTGTCCATGTTTTGCTCTGGGAAATCCAAAATGTGTGTCCGATCAAAAATTGGAATAAAAGGTCACAATGGCACTATGTTACAAAGATTATGTGAATGTCTCATAAAATTTCATTCCGTGGTAAAAGAGGAGTTGTGGATAAGAGATTGGTACTCCAATGTGTACTGGCAAACAAACAGACGGACAGACGGACATCTCGATGACTATACTCTTCCACTTTTCAAGCAGGGGGTACTAGTATACTAAAATTGCAAAATATGAGTAACTAAAAAAAATTGTGTCTATCTTTTCGTTGTTATCGTTGAAACTCGAGAGATTTTAATTTTTTAGCTATAAGCAAGAAAATATAAAACATTTGTTTTTGTACATTCATAAAATATTTACTTTATGATACAATCAAATCTACGATAAATAAAAGGCCATAGTTAATGCGGTGAAAGTTTAAATTGTCTGTCTTCCATACGAGGTAAACAAACAAATTTACTCTTTGGTGTTAATATGGAACAGCGTAATTGAGACAAGGTGACCTAATTTGTTTCTCTATAGAAGCAGAATACAAATAAAGTCCTTGCCGTATTGAGTGATGCAGGATAACCTCCTTCGTCTCGAAATGTTGTTTGAAATATAAAAGTCTCGGGTTTATCTCTCAAACAAAATTTATAGACCTCAGAGGTTATCCTACAACATTCACGAAAACGCGGATTTTATTTCTTAAATTTTATTGCTGCAAATCATGTACTTAGAATATACTGAAGGATTCTCGAAAAAATAAACTGTTGTTAGTTGTTACTTAAGGTCATCGTTAAGAACCATTGGCCTTTTCTATTTTTATTGTTCCAGAATGGGAGAGATAAAAGAAAAAATATCAGGATCTGGATTGCCCTCCCATATATATCGTACTTTGTATAGAAATACATAAATTTAAAAAAGAATGATAACTTTTTTTTTCTTTTATAAGCTATCATTTCCTCATTATCCTTTAAAGACAGATTCTTTTGTGGAAATAACATTTCGAAATTCTTCGATATTAGTATACTGAGGATTTTAAATACTTATGATTCTTAGTTTGTAATCATTAGGTTGAACAAGAATAAGAGTAATTTGTTTTTTCCTCGTGTTTTGAAAGGGAACGGATCCGAATCCTTCCATTATATATTTCCATTTATTTATACACACTTGAATTATCTTCAATTAAAAAAAAAACATTTTCCTTGTTACAAATATTTTACATCTTTTTTGGAAATTCCTTAAAATTATGTATAAGTGATCTATGGTTTCCTAAAATCTTTTTAATTTCTATTTTATATACGAATAATTAATGAAACACAACACTTTATGATATTTGTGGTGCAAAAAAGGTCTGAAATTGCAATGATGGCGATACTTTTGTAAACACTGAAAGAAATAATCTCTGTTGGAAATACAATTGATTTTAACTCTTCTAAGAGAGATAGTCATGTCTCCTCTAATCTTTTTGGCACAAGTGTTACTGGAATTTTGTTTTCAAATTTGAACTTATTTATTCGTTAGCGATTTCCTTTTCAAATGTGAGTTTAATTCAATTTTCTTTACTGCTGGTTCAGGTATATTGCCAGAATATCTTCATCGTATCTATCAAGAGAATAAGTCAGCAGGATATTAAAAAAAATCAATTCCACACCCTTATGTTTAAAGCAATATGAGCTGCGTGTTTGACATCGGAATTTTTTTTTTTTGCAAATTTGTAACTAACTAATTTAATGACAGAAAAATAAATCATTTATAAACTTCTTTTGTGCATATTTGCGATGGAAAGTTTATTTATTAGCTTTAATTGAAGCAAAATTGAATTATTGTAGTCCTGTACAATTATGATCTCTTATTTAAAATAGTGTTCAGCTTTAAGTACACAGAACAGTGGCTTGGTCAAAAACCTAAAATAGCTTTATATAGGCGGACCTCAAATAAAACGAAATACCAATTGGATATGGCGGACAAATTCCTTTTAGGAATCGTGTTCAGTTTAGAGATAGTCTACCCCTAATAGCATCAGATTTAATGAATTTAAATACATATCAGTTATGTAGGTGTCGACTACTCAGTATATTTAGACATAATCCCTATTTATTGTTATTATTCTGAAATAATAATAATAATAATAATAATAATATTTCATTTGGAGAAACTGGTAACCCTATTAGTGCGAGCACTTATTTTCCTCGAGGCCTTCTTTAAAATACATATACAATGTAGATATACAATAAACAGAATACAATTATAAAACAAAGAATCAGTAGTATGTTACAAAGAAATAAAAGATCAACATTTCAGGAGAGAGAGAGATAGAAAGAGAGAAAAATCACATAAAACCATGCGTTTCATAAGCAGAACATTTTCAACATTTATTTTAACTATTGCAAGGTATTTGATTTCCTGATATTGATTGGTATCTCATTCTATATAATAACCCCTGAATATTGTAAAGAATTTTTAAATAAGTTTGTATTTTATTTTGGTAATCGAATTTGTTTCTGAGCGTAACGTGTATGATCCAGAACTTTAAAATTCAAAAAAGATTATGCATATAATCGGGTGACAAACCATGGATGGGATGGGATGTGTTAAGAACTTGAATTTTTGTATGATTTATCTCCCTATGTATTCAATAATTTAAAAAATGTCAATTTTAAAAAACATCCAATTAAAAAATAGTTTTCAATTGTAAATTCTATTTCTAATGTAAAGTTTCAATTGATCTTTCCACAGCAATAATTAATGATAATCTTATATTTTTATTTTTTTTAAATAAAATTTCTTTCTTTCCATAAACTACAATGCAATCTTTGTTAATGAACTACTGGCAAAATAATCAAATTTGAAATTTTCACTCGATAAAACCTTGTTCTACTATATAATGATTTAATTTTATACGAGTTTTATGTGCTTGAAGGACATTTAAGTTTAGAGAATATTGTCCTTTAAGGCTTGGAAATCCTTACATTCGAGCATTAGGCGTTAGGTTTTCGTAACATTTAGGTGTTTTTGTCGCACTGGTAAACGCCGTAAGCATTAATAGACAAAAAGTTACTTTGAAGCTCGACAGGTGCCTGAGACATACATGGTACGTGAAAATGTAAAAAGTATACACAGGGACTAAGAACGTAATGTCAGTCGAAATCTAGCGCCTAATCTTTGAGCTTAATTCGCGTGATTGGCGATGGTCCCTAGACCAAGCAAGTTTGGACGAAGAGCTTATTTTCCCTGCCTTTAATGGAGAAATTTATGAAGGTAATCACACAAAATGATTTTAAAGTTTCTATTTCCTTCTTTGTTCTTTTGAATTAATATTTGGAACTTCAAAAAATGCAAATGGTTGAAATACGTTTATGCTATACATTGTTTATAGGAGACATTTATTACAGGAGAAAAAGAAAAAAATATCAAAACAAGTAAATCTTTTTAAACGACACTGGAAAAACATGAACAATGACAATGTCCTTTTTCGAAAACAAACAATACAAAATTGAGTTAAAAACAAATAAGAATAACTACAAATACATAAAAATCAAAACCTTGGTTTAATTGGAATTTATCACAGTACCTCTTTCAAAAAGTCATAAATTTTCATCCCAATTTAAAGTGACGTATTTACATATTTTTAATTCAGGCAGTCTTAAAAAATGCACTTTCTGGGGAAAAAAGTTTTACAAGCAAACAAAAGATTAACTAACTCGTACTTTTAAACACTATATACTTATTGTCTCTTCAATAATAAATCGTCCGTTTCCTTGACTTTGAATAACCCACAATCTTATCAAATAGAAACTCTAATGATTAAAAGAATTCATCTCAAAGCTTCTAAAGATATGTTAATGCAGAAGAAAGTGAGTATCTTTTTTCCGAATAACCTTGTTTGCTTTATTCAGTTTATGTCAAAGTTTATGGCCTAAATTACTTTAAACGAACATAAAAGTCATTTTACACCTTAATATTCCACAAATGAGCATCCTAAGAAGTTTTACAAGTAATCTGCTCTTTTCTGAGACTTCACTTTATTTAATTTTTTTTTGTCTGTTCTTCTGATGAAAATAATTTGAATACATATTGTCTATCTAACATAAGATTCAGCTAAATACACGTATTTCTCTGCAAAAAGATGAAAAATTGGGGAAAATCCCTTTTTTATCACTTTCAGTAACAACCAAAAATCTTACGTGATGCAGATTAACTGGTGACTTGTGTAATAGATTCCGAATACTTTATATCAATCTGAAGTCATAACAATAAATCATAATGTTCTGCTACACGTATACTTAAGATTACATGTATATGTTTATTGAAAATATCTAAAGACCGGAAGTAATTTTTTTAAATGAAAAAAGACCTCTGGGGATATTTTCATTTTCTATCATCCCCGAAAAATTTATTTAGCCTTCTCTGGGAATCGTGTCTTCCTTCTAAAACGAAAAAACATTGAAAAAGCATTAAAATCACAATAAGGTCTTCCTTCTGAAACGAAAGACCTTAATAATCAAGCAAGAAAGTAGGTAAGTGAGTTACCATTCATTATTGAGACATTGCGCATAATAAACATTGTTATTTAAACTGTAAATAAAAATATATTATCATAAACTGCACAAGGTCCGTTGGACCTATAAGTCACTTGTCCATTAAATTAGTAGTAATACACACATTTACACCTGCAGAAGATTTTTTTCTATTGATAAATGCTGTATGATTACATGTGGCTTATTTTATCTGGTAATGTTGATTTCGCATTTTGAATAAATATTCAGTATCATTAATATTTCGGTGATATACATGTATTTGGGTAAAAAAAAAACTTTCAAAAAACTGTTCCTTTGAGGAAGGAGGGGTCCAATTTTTCAAATTTTATTCATATATTTTTGCATTATCCTGACTTCAATACCCTATATTAGAAACAATGGGAGAGGCAGCCATTTTTCAAATGGCACCTGATCCCACCTCTGATGTTTCGTGTTTGCTCTGCTCCTTTTTTGTATTGTTTTATGGACTTTGATATTGAATACTGTTCGTTATCTCCATATCCTTCATGTATGATTTAATAGTACCTATTATTTAAATATATATTGCTATTTATATGTGTAGCTATTCTTAATATTGTGGAATTTAAAAAAAAGCATTTCAAACAATAGACAGGGGAAATACATACAAGGACGATATTGTCTGATCTCTCATACAGAGATAATGAGTAAAAATATATGGTGTAATGGATATCAATCTTTTTGTTAAAACGTCCTTTTGCTTTCTTTGTGGGTTTCTTAAATAAAGCCAATACAATCAATATTCGGAACAAGTAACAATTATTTTCGAAATGTAAAACATAGAGACATTTATAGTTATAGTGCAGGTGCTTTAAAATTAATTTTTCACTTTTTGATTCCATATTATGCTTAACGTATGCAAACTGTAACATATGAATTGACCTTTTTTCTTTAACAGTCAAAGAAAAGGTTTGTTTCTGGCTTATATGTATATCATTGAATGATGAAAACATTTTTAAAACAGTAGGAAACGTTAGACTACCGGATTATTCAGAAAAAAATCCAAATTTAATCAAAATATTGCGACAGATAACATACATGTTCCATCAAACAATGTGAAAAGTTGTGTAGTTTTGATATACGGCAATTATGACATGTAAGTAACAACAAACCATTCTTAGAGAAAACGCAGGTTTGCAAACATATATTTTCTGTGGCATGTTTCCGTTTTTAAACTTCTTATTAATAATAAAACTTCGTTCAAAAATGAAAATCGAATAGCTAAGATGCATTCTATTCATTCTATTTTAGTGCAATGTGTCAACAAGCGTTGAAAAGCTTGCTGACGAAAACTACTTGAAAGGTTTAGGGACGAGCTTTGAAAAGATTTTTTATTGATTTTTAACGATGTTTCATGACGTTTTTAAATGACTAAAGAATAAGAATATTGGTTTAACAAAAGCATGCATATCAAATTTCTGTAATTCAGACAGAAGAATTTTAAATCAGACAACTGAGTGGAGGTGCATATATTTCAGAGTTAATAATGAGGCATTTCTACTTTTTACTGTTATTTT
>NW_026933191.1:0-5663 GCF_032062105.1 Saccostrea cuccullata
CATCATGATAAGCACAGATATTCATCCTTACGATTTGCAACAATATCTTATAAAAAATGTTGATCATATGTTACGTAATAAGTGGTTGCAAGGGGCCAAAATAATATTTTTTTATGCATTTCGTTTCGAAAAGAGGGAGCATTCCAGAATATCATGATAAAAATCAGAAACTTTTAAATTAATGAAAGAAAACTTAATGTCATTCTCTTTTAACAAATATCTCATTCAAAATCAAGTCTCATCTTATCGAGTAATTCAACGGAAGACCTACTCGTTGCTCGCAACGAGATCTCATCTAGTTAAGGTCTTCCGTCTTCAGCGGAAGACCTTCTTGTTATTCTTAGGTTTCTTTTCCACTATTTTTATTATTATTATTATTGTTTTTTTTTCTTACCGATTTTGTGCACGCGATTTCTCGAAAACGGCTGGATAGATTTTCATGAAACTTTCAGGACTGATAGAACATCAAACAAAGCTGAAAGTAATTTTTTTGTTTTGATGACGTCACTTCCGGTTTTGAGATTTCAGCGATTTAGTGATTTTCAGGGGGTCTCATTGTCCATCACTTTTTTCAAAAATGCCTTAAGACTGAAACCTGAGATTTTCAGCGATGATAGAGCAACATATGCTCTTTTGTCACACACTACTCATTTTCTCCGGAAGTGCCGCACGTCGGCGCTCGCTATGGCTCGAAAAAAGTCCTGTCGAGGATTTAGAAATTTTTGACACCTTTTCTGCAATATCTTTTTACATGTTAACAATTTGTAAAGACATATAGAACAAAAGTTGTAGAGAATGTCACGATCTTTTGAAAAATATTAACGATAAGGGGCTGGTCCCTACAATAAAGGGCCAAAAGGGGCCGAAAGTTTTTCTTTTATATCTCAAAAAGTATTGAGAATTTGTTATACGTCAAAGAAGCAAAGTTACTCAAAAGGTCAAGCGTTATCTAATGGAGTCATCAAAATATGTCCGTCGACGTCACTTCCGGTCAAACCGGAAGTAGTCAAAAATTGCATATTTTTGCTGTTCTTGACAGGTTTTTGGGTAACATATCTCACTGGAAGCTTAAATCTTAATTTTCCGTCCGTTGACGTCACTTCCGGTCAAACCGGAAGTATCCAAAAAAAGCTTATTTTGAAGGTTTTAATGCAAAATTAAAATTATAAAGTCAATGGAGACTACTTAGCTCATTGCTTTCTTTTGTTCTTGTCACTTCCGGCACATACGGTCAAAACCGGACGGAAGACCTACTCCTTGCTTTGCAACGAGCTCGTTATTATTATTATTGTTTTTTTTTCCTTACCGATTTTGTGTACACGATTTCTCAGAAACGTCTCGAGCGATTTTCATGAAACTTTCAGGACTGATAGAACATCAAACAAACCTGATATATAATTTTTTGTTTTGATGACGTCACTTCCGGTTTTGAGATTTTCGCGATTTAGTGATTTTCAAGGGGTCAATTTGTCCGCGAGTTTTCTCAAAAACGGCTTAGGATAGAAACTTGAGATTTTCAGCAATGATAGAGCAATGTATGTAGATGTGACATACGTATTTCATTTTCACCGGAAGTGCTGCACGCCGACGCTCGCTATGGTCCGAAAAAGGCATGTCGAGAATTTAAAAATTTCTAACACTTTTTCTTTGATATCTTTACACCTACAAATATTTTGTGAAGACATATAGAACAAAATTTGTAGAGAATGTGACGATCTTTCTAAAGATATCAACGAAAAGGGGCTGGCCCCTATAATTAAGGGCCCAAAGGGGCCGGAAGCTTTTTCTTAATATCTCAAAAAGTATTGAGAATTTGCAATATGTCAAAGAAGCAAAGTTGTTCAAAATGTCAAGCTTTATCTAATGAGGTCATCAAAATATGTCCGGCGACGTCACTTCCGGTCAAACCGGAAGTAGTCAAAAATTGCATATTTTTGCCGTTCTTGACAGGTTTTGGGGTAACATATGTCACTGGAAGCTTAAATCTTAATTTTCCGTCCGTCGACGTCACTTCCGGTCAAACCGGAAGTAGCAAAGAATGGCTTAATATTGCAATAATTACAGGTGACTCTCGATGGCTCGAACTCCGATCTCTCGAAGTTCTCTATCTCTCGAAGTGAACCTCCGGTCCCGATTTTTTCCTCTATATAACTAAGCAAATTTACTCCTAATCTCTCGAACTTCCATCTCTCGAAGTTCTCTATCTCTCGAACCAAAACCTTGGTCCCGTTACACATATTTCATTGAATTTTACTCTCTATCTCTCGAAGTTTTGATTGCGCGTGTATACACACCAATCAAGCGTAAAATTGATGCAGTCTGGACTTACCTGGAAACCGTGAAGGCCTTGGGCTGGCATGGAGGTGTTAATTGGGTGTTTACATAGATGACACTACACCTGTGGGTCGTCCGTGTGTTGTTATAATTAATTGGTTATTATTCACGGGGTAAATTAAAAACAAATTCACAACTTATTTTGTATTGAAACCGAGACGATAATTTTTTTTTTATTTAATTTATAGATGTTCGTTTTAGTAAGTTCTCATAGACTATGAACTTTCATTTTGATTATATAGAGTCTACATAATCCCAGTATGGGAAATATTACACAAGAAATTCTTTTCTCAAGGACAGAATACCGATTAAGAGAAATCTGGTGAACACTGGTGAAGGACCCGATCAAGCCGCCCAATAGCCAAACCTACAATTGCTATTCGGGTTTCATGTAATCATGAAATAGGAACAAATAAATATTGAATCTTCAGGAATTCGTTTTATTTATTTGAAATACAATCATTGTTGTTGAAATCAAGTAAATTACCTGTAAAATACGATTGAAAACGTGCAATGACATTATTTACATATGCTTCCGGTATCTGTAAAAGTAGAACTTTGTTGATCGGAACTGAAAATTCCGGATTTTATTTACTTTCCATCTCTCGAACCCCTCGATCTCTCGAACTTTTCTCGCGGTCCCTTGAACTTCGAGAGATCGAGAGTCACCTGTAATATAGATTTGGAGGATTAAACCATTTTTGGACTCCATTACTCAATTATTAAAGTTACGTAACTGTATACACATGCACTTCCGGTCAAACACGACGGAAGACCTACTTGTTGCTTTGCAACGAGCTCGGCTCTAGTTATTATTATTATTCTTCCAACCGATTTTGTGCACGCGATTTCTCAGAAACGGCTCGGCCGATTTTCATGAAATTTTCATATGTAAAAGCTAATCAATCGATCTTGATAGGTTTTTAAGCGTTTTTATGACGTCACTTCCGGTCGTGAGATATAATGAATTTTCTGATTTTAAAATGCAATTTTGTCTTGATTTAGTAGCGAAAACTGCTTAAGATATGAACTGATGATTAATTGGAGATGATAGTTTGTGATTTATAGCGTTGCAGAATCGCCTTTTCGTGCGTCGTCAGTACTTCCGGTCGACACCGGAAGCAAATTTAAAAAACGCAATTTTTCAACTTTTCTTTTTTTAATATTTTTGTTCTGATTTGAATAGAGACCCTTTTGCAGAAGCCAAATATGTAATTTGTTTGAAAATCGAAAAAGCCAATCTCGAGATATTAGCGTTTGAAAACGCGAAGCGGTGATCCCAATGGCCGAATGGTTAGCGCGTTGGATTGTCACGCGGGCGACCCGGGTTCGATCCCCCGTATGACCAAAAAATTTTATCATTTTTTCTGCTCGATTTTTCGATCTTTTTAAATTTTAGACCATTTGGAACAATATATTACAAACTTTTAGGCATATCTTGCGTAATAAGGGGTCACAAGGGGCCAGAATGTCAAACCTTTGACGCTTTATATCTCGAAAAGGTGGAATATTTTGATAAGCAATATTGAACAAAAGATGTTCGGAATACTGTTTTAAACAATATGCATACTTTGAATTTTTGTAAAACGGTCCCATTAGGGACTTGTAGGAGTGGCCCCTAAATATTTGTATTTAGCATATCTCCACAACGAATAGAAATCTCTGAATAAGTGTTGAACAAAAAAGCTTCAAAATCACAAGACCTTTCATTTGATATCAAGAAAATGGGGTTAACCCCTCAAATTAGGGGCTCAGAGGGGCCAAAAGTCTTTTATCTATAACTCTCTATTGATCAATATTTTGTTATACATTACTGAAGCAAAAGTATTTATCTTAACGATTTACAACAATGTTTGATACAATTTTTATCATATGTTACGTAATTAGGGGTCACAAGGGGCCAGAATGTCAAATTTTTGACGCCTTATATCTCGAAAAGGGAGAATATTTTGATAAGCAATATCGAACAAAAGATGGTCAGAATAATATTCTACACAATATGCATACATTGAATTTTTGTAAAACGGTCCCATTAAGGACTTGTAGGAGTGGCCCCTAAATATTTCTATGTAGCATATCTCCACAACGAATAGAAATCTCTGAATAAGTGTTGAACAAAAAAGCTTCAAAATCACAAGACCTTTCATTTGATATCAAGAAAAAGGGGCTGACCCCTCAAATTAGGGGCTCAGAGGGGCCAAAAGTCTTTTATCTATAACTCTCCATTGATCAATATTTTGTTATACATTACTGAAGCAAAAGTATTTATCTTAACGATTTGCAACAATATATGATACAATTTTGATCATATGTTACGTAATTAGGGGTCACAAGGGGCCAAAATGTCAAATTTTTGACGCTTTATATCTCGAGAAGGGAAAATATATTGATAAGCAATATAGAACAAAAGATGCTCAGAATAATATTCTAAACGATATGCATACTTTGAATTTTTGTATAACGGTCCCATTAAGGACTTGTAGAAATGGCCCCTAAATATTTCTATGTAGCATATCTCCACAACGAATAGAAATCTCTGAATAAGTGTTGAACAAAAAAGCTTCAAAATCACAAGACCTTTCATTTGATATCAAGAAAAAGGGGCTGACCCCTCAAATTAGGGGCTCAGAGGGGCCAAAAGTCTTTTATCTATAACTCTCTATTGATCAATATTTTGTTATACATTACTGAAGCAAAAGTATTTATCTTAACGATTTGCAACAATATATGATACAATTTTTATCATATGTTACGTAATTAGGGGTCACAAGGGGCCAGAATGTCAAATCTTTGACGCTTTATATCTCGAAAAGGGAAAATATTTTGATAAGCAATATCGATAAAAAGATGGTCAGAATAATATTCTAAACAATATGCATACTTTGAATTTTTGTAAAACGGCCCCATTAAGGACTTGTAGGAGTGGCCCCTAAATGTTTATATTTAGCATATCTCCACAACGAATAGAAATCTCTGAATAAGTGTTGAACAAAAAAGCTTCAAAATCACAAGACCTTTCATTTGATATCAAGAAAATAGAGCTGACCCCTCAAATTAAGGGCTCAGAGGGGCCAAAAGTCTTTTATCTAT
This sequence comes from Saccostrea cuccullata, assembly GCF_032062105.1. NCBI lineage: Eukaryota > Metazoa > Mollusca > Bivalvia > Ostreida > Ostreidae > Saccostrea > Saccostrea cuccullata. The sequence goes on from NW_026933191.1 coordinate 5,425, forward strand.
AACTCTCTAATGATTAATATTTTTTTATACATTACTGAAGCAAAAGTATTTATCTTAACAATTTGCAAAAATATATGATACAATTTTGATCATATGTTACGTAATAAGTGGTTGCAAGGGGCCAAAATAATATTTTTTTATGCATTTCGTTTCGAAAAGAGGGAGCATTCCAGAATATCATGATAAAAATCAGAAACTTTTAAATTAATGAAAGAAAACTTAATGTCATTCTCTTTTAA
>NW_026933192.1:0-5652 GCF_032062105.1 Saccostrea cuccullata
TAAACTTATTATTATTCTTAAATAAATTATTGTTAAGTTTAAATTGTGTTATTGGTCTTTGCTGGCATTTCGGGTAATTCTGACCCATAACAATATTGATAAGCATGTCGAGAATTTATCAATGATAAGTTTCAGCTCATGCCTTAAAGTTAATTCAAATGGTGGTAATGGAGAAAAAATCTCACCACAATCAACTGTACAATAACAAAGATAAAAGTGCTTTAATTAACAATTTCGAAGTCAAAAGTCAAGGTCAGATACATAAATCAAAGGTTTAATGCGTTTGATGGTGGTATTCAAGATTAACCTCAACAGGAGTATATCTAAAAATGTTTATTTTTTTTTTTACATATTTCATTTTTAAAGAGTTCTGCATTAAGAGTCACAATCTTATTTCCACACAATAATTATATGGTAGTACAGAATACAGTTGAATTTACCCGTCGACACATCGAACAATAAGTTCCACAGTTTTCTTACATAACCTTCATTATAATGCGAATCCACTTTAGTGAAAAAAAATAGTTCCAACGACTTCTTTACACAATCATAATTCATACACTGATATCAGAGAGCTTAGTAATGTTTTGATGTTTTCGTATCTCGCTGATTTTCGTCGGCCGAGCAACTCGGGAATTAATCTCGACTAATCCATCCTTCTCCACTTTTTGCAGTCCCAGATATTTTGGATAATTGCTGCGTTTTTCGTTTACGACCGCCTGGTCACTCGAGTTGCTAAGACCTCGACTCGCAACAGTCGGAGTTGTGACTCGGGTTACCAAATTGTCGATTTCGTGTCGCGAGAGAATTCGAAAAGCAGGTGCTCGAGGAATCAGACAGCCGTAAGATTTGTCGTATTCGGAACACCTCAGCACACTGGTCTTCAAATCATGACTGTCCTCTTTCTGTCGGAGTTGGTCCTGTGTCGGGTATGGAGAGGAGTACCTTAAACTGACTGTCTGGGGAAATCCGCTGTAAATGTGTTTTATGTCCTGTGAAAGTATACGAGTGAACGGCGTTTTGAATTCTCCCATTTTTCGGTCAAAATTCCAAAATGTTACACGGAATACACAAATAGTTTTTGTAATAAAGTCTCCAAGAGACGGCGTATATACTAAGTCTGTGCTCTGTCCAACTGTTAATTAAACTCTGAATTATTCACAAATATGAATCCGTTAATCCCTTAACGAGTGAAATAAGGCGATTAATGTTCCCTGTTGCACTTAACAATCTAGTCAAAGACTGTATAAATATCGAAAATGCAATTAGGCGTATACTTCGCTTAGATTATAAAACCAACATCTACTAATATTTTTCACTCCTTTTCTATGTCATAACAATACAAAAATCTTCATAGACTTCATAACCAAAGGCGGGGGATTGTTGACGAAACATAATATTCGGCTTGAGTGCTTAGTGAGATTTAGATTTAACTTTACAATAAAATCTTTAAAATGATATTGTTCAAGTGCCAAAGGCTTGAAAGAGTAGAAGGGGAAAAAACATTGGTCGCTGTTTAAACTCTCACTTCTTTTTTAACTCCATAACATTTCGGATCTGCACCTTTGCTATATATGTACAGATTACAAGAAAATTAATCCTGGGTTTATTAGACACGTAAAGAAAAGCGGTCATATTAATGTGATGGTTGTTCAGATCCGACAAAAAACTATTGAAGTGATATCTCGAATGAAATTGGAGTTGGGTTACCTTGAAATACATGCGTAAAATTGGGTAATCATACGAGACATTGAGCACAAAGCTTACAAAGCCATTAAAAGTTATTAAAACGTATTTGTGAAAAGAATTTGTCATCGTCACAACAGACGCTTGATGTACGTGTACGAGTAACGCATTCCCATCTACATGTACTCAGTGTTATCCTAATTTAGTCCAAAGTCTTTATCTCTTTTATAGAAATCTTTAATAGATATACTCGTATGTTCAGTTGAGATTGAAATTCAGATCGAGATGGTCTATATAATTTAACTGAATGTGGAACAAACTTTTTTGAGTGATCGGCTGAAATTTATCATCTGGGGAGTGTCCAGAGAACGCATGCCTTCACACAAAACATACATGTATTTTCTATCGGATTAGTTTTAAGACAAATAACCCCCTCCCCCCGCGGGTGGTTTTTTTCAGAGAAGATGCCAATACACTAACATATTATTGATCTTAAAGGTGTTCACAATTTTCTTATAAACATTCAAAGTGAAAATTATATTGCTCATTATACTAGTATTTTTAATGAATGAAACTAAGATGCAACCTAATACATGTAAAACATTAATACCAATACATTGTTCTTACAATGGTTTTTTTTAAAATAACATTTATGTTTGAAAAAATCAATTGCAACTTTCTGTCATCTATGTGAGACATGACACGCTGCAAATTGATTGTTAAAAAATCATATATCATACAAAATGAAATTAATCTTGATAACTTTGTCAAATTCATTTTAAAAATAAAAGGCTGGTCATCCAGTAACTAAGTACATGTATACGTACACTGACAGCCAATAAATTACAATTAAGAGAAATAGAGAACAGAGATTTTAAATTCTTTTGCCAAATTCCTAGAAGATATATATAACACATGCTGATCAGATATGCACCCTAACAGCTCCCCACACGAACTTATTAATTATTTTTTAACTGGACGAATGTCCACTCATTACTCCCAAAGGTAAAATGGATTTCATTATCTGCTTGTAATGTAAAATCGGTTTTTAAATACTTGGTGATGCTTTTTTAAAAAGTTTTTATGAATAGTTTTAAGCTGTATTTCCCATTTTTGTACAGAAGTGCTATGTCTAAATCTTAAGTCTATAAAAATGACAAAAAAAACCCCCACCTGTGACATGCAGAAAATTGTCAAATAATGTTGAAAATACCAGGTGCACATCATTATATTGTAAATAATGAGTGTTAAAATTTCCATACAAATCTATGCAATAGTATCTGAGAACAGGGTCGGACAAAAACAAGATAATGATCAAAATGAAAAAAGACACCTGTAAAATGCAGAAAAATTAACCAATCATGATAAAAATATCAGGTGCACACCTTTCTATGGTGCATAAAAAGTGCAACTTTTCAGAAAAAGCCTTGCAATAATTTATCGAGGAACGATCCAGACAAAATCTCGTCTACAGACTGCAGACGGACACACAGACAAATGGTGGTGATTCCAATATAACCTCCTAAACTTCTTTTGCGGGGGGGGGGGGGGGGGGGATTACACTAAATTACATACTTATCAATATATAAATTTTATATATTTTTTTAAATATATATTTTAAGAAAGGAAGTCCAGATCCACCCCCCCCCCGGGATTTTCGAAGTTATACATTTAATTTTATTAACTATGAAACTCAAAAGGTCAAGAGGTCAAATATAATTATGGTATACAGTAAGGTTAACATTAACCCATTACACATACGGACGGATGGACAGGGCACAAACTATATATACCCAAATCTTCGATTACAGGGACGTAAAATGGGGGGTACTTTATTTTACTACATATTTTTAAGCTGTCGTGAGAAGCACCTGTAAAATATTTCAGTGTTCTAACTTTCACTGTATATCATTCCAAATATTTGGTAGGGACATACCCTTTAAATCCATAAATGTAGATAACCTATAATCAAACGTATGTCTTACAATTTCTCAGCGCATATGACTGACAAATCGAATGACTTGTACATAATTATGTTGTATTCGAATGCCAATTCCGCAAGCATTTGATTTTCATACTTTAAACATGTCTATTTATTGTGCAACAAGGCCTTTCCTTGGATGTAAATATTAATTCCTGACCTTATAGTCTGACCTTCTGTCCAAAAACTTGTTTATCCTTTGAACAGTTCATAGTTAACAGTTTTTTTTTTTTTAATTTTAGAGTTGTATTTTTGTCAAGACCATCCTTCGGATACCCACAGTTTTGTTCTTTTGACCTTTGAGTTTGAGCTACTTTAACCTTGGCCATACCTTTAATACAAGTGGAGCCATATATGACTTATTTTTCATGTGCATTTCTTGTGTAAAGACCTTCCTCTGGGTACCATACTTTTGATAAATGACCTTGACCTTGGGGTTTAACCAATTAAACAAGATGTGTTTGTGAAACACTGCGCCCGGAAGCAACAAAGTTTGAAAAAGCTATTTTTAGCATAAAGGTCACAGTCAAGGTCACAAGGTCATTGACCTCGGTGTTACTATTCAAAAGAGCTTAATTAATGGAGTATCTCAACAGTGTCTATCTCCTATGGTTCAAAAATTATGGCAAAAGTTCGAACATTTTTAGCATATAGGTCACAGTCGAGGTCACAAGGTCAATGACCTTGATGTCATTTGAAAGAACTTAATTAGTGGAGTATGCATAACAAATATGTCTATATTTTTCACGGTTCAGCGAATGTTAAAGTTGACAACAGACAGACAAACAGGACAAAAACAATATACGCCCCGGGCGCATAAAAATATATATACATGTATTAACCTTGGCCATAACTTTTGAAGGGTTGGTGTTTGGGCTTTCAGATGGTATATATGTGTTTATTGAGACAAGTCTTTTCTTCTGTAAACAACAGTTTGAGTGTTGTACTTGTTTTTGAGAAACTTTAACTTCGCCGTAAGCTACGTCACGTGGGAACATCGGTGTCATACAAACACATCTTGGTTTATTTATTTATTTTTATGATTTTGGATAATTTAATCCAAGCTGATTATTCATGTACATATTAACGCTACAGATCCCGTAAAACAAAAAGGTGCAATTTACGGCGCAATATTTTTTGCGCACTTTTTGGGAGAATTTCTCCACTTTCCAACATTGGTCAATCAACTACCTTTCACTCCTTAATTCTAAACACATTCTGTTGTCAGTTTGTATTTTTTATCCACTTCCCATCCCTTTATAGTCGTCTTTACAAGTGTTACACTTGCTTGATTAAAATTATTTGTTGGATTGCTGAAAATTACCTTCAAGCTAGTTTATCGCCTGTAGAGACTGTGAACTATAAATGGTTGAGAGGTGGATAAAATATACAGATTGGATACAGAATATGTCTAGAATTGGAGAGTGAAAGGTTGTTAATTAAACAATGCTAGAAAGTGGAGATTCTCCCCCAAAAGTGCGCAAAAAATATTGCACCGTAAATTGCACCTTTTTTTGCATTACGGGATCTGTAGCGTTCTGGTCAAAGACAAATATATAAAACCATAACGCTACAGATCTGCAACTATGTACATATAAGGTATTAAACATAGATTTATACTACGTGTACATAATCTTTTGGTTAAAAATAAAGTAACATTGAATTCAGTTTAAATACAATGCTATTGCGCAATAGTCATTCACACACATATATTAAAGTTGTTCAGTTTGTCATTTTAAATAAAAGGACATACTTTATCCTTCATGTCCCCATATTATAACCTTGATCGAATTAAGGTCAACAACTGTCCATCACCTTCTCAAACTGGACAGTGGTATCAGTAACATTGGACCCCTGCGTCTTCATAATGACCACAGTTGTGTACACCCCAACCAGCTGATCCACAGGCAAATAAGGATTGTTCATTCCCACGACACCTAAGGTTGCTCAGCCATATTGGACCACTACCAGGTCCAAACGACTGT
>NW_026933193.1:0-5730 GCF_032062105.1 Saccostrea cuccullata
GTTTAAAAGGGCATAACTTCCCCCGGAAGTGATTTTTCGGAAAATAAAAAAAGTATCAGGTTTAGTTCATGATACATCATTCCTGAAAATTTCAAGGCAATCCACTCAAGCATCTCTGAGAAATCGTCTGCACAAAAATGTGTAAAGAAAAAAATAATAATAATAATAATAAAAGTGAAAAAGAAACAATAGAATAATAGTAGGGTCTTCCGTTGGAGACGGAAGACCCTAAAAACAGTGGAAAAGAAACATAACAAGAAGGTCTTCCGCTGAAGACGGAAGACCTTAACAATAAGGTCTTCCGCTGAAGACGGAAGACCTTAATAATAATAGGGAAAAAGAAACCGAAGAATAACAAGAAGGTCCTCCGTCGGAGACGAAAGACCTTAATTAGTATATACAAATGCAAATATTTCCAGAGACATTCACTGAAAAAAAAATAAGCCGTGTGACATTAATGCCTCTGCTGAAAAGCAGATGTTAAAATGGAAAACTTCAAGAGAATAAAACTATATATGAGTGGAAAAACTGTATTCTTTTTATGCCCCTGTGATATAGTGTTTGCACTGTTGTCAGTTAGTCTATTTGTTTCAAAAACTCTCTGTCTGTTTGTTTGCAAAAACTTTAGCATTGCCCATAACTTTTGACTGAGTGGAGCTATCATATTCCACAGGTGTATTCCTTGTGACAAGACCTTTCTTTGGTGACCACCAAATTTGGCATTGGAGTTTGACACGCTTTTACACAAAAAGCGTGTACTTTTACTTTGGCTTTAACTTTGGAAATGCAGTTTGTGCTAGGACTTTAATACTTGTAATGAGACCTTCCATTGGATATCAACTTTGATCTTTTGACCTTGGAGATTGACCTATTTTTAAAAACGTTTACTCTGGCCATAACTTTTGAACGGCTAGGGGTAGTGCATTCATACTTCACATTTGTAATCCTTTCATTAGAAACCAACCACTTAAACACTTTGACCTTGAAGTTTGATGAACTTTTAAAAACTTTAACCTTGGACATAATTTTGAACAGATGGTGCTAGGGCTTCCAAAGAACTATATGCGGTATTAACCAACATTTGCCCCCCAAAATCAAACTTTGATGGAGTAATATTTAATTAAGTCCTTAAACAGGGGAGTATATGCTGACTTCAAAGCACTGAATAAATTCATAAGTAATGACGTCATATGTACGTAATGACGTCACAGATATGACGTAAATTTCAGTTTTTTATGAATTTTGCAGAAAAATGTACATATTTCGTCGATATTTTAAATGAAAGTCACCGAGCGCATGTGTGTTCAGGATTAATATTTTAATATAATGTGTAGAATGATAATATCAATGAAATATGTCAATATTGTTCCTGAACACACATGCGCTCTATAAATTCTAAAGCTTAAATTGTTGAAATTTTGTCCATTTTGTCCTCTTTCTGAAAAAGGATATAAAATCGGACTAGTTTGTGACGTCATAAAAACAGAAATTGTGAATACACTGCTCTGGAACTATAATATTTTTTGTTAACTTATATTTCTCGTACAATTTATTGAATTAAGCACATTTCAGGAAGTTTTCCAAATTTGACTTTTGTGGGGGCAAACATATGCAATATACCGCATATAGTTCTTTCACAATTGTAGTTTTTGTGAGAAGGCCCAACTTTGGGGTACCAAGATATTTGATTTGCATTTGAGAAAGTTTAACCTTGAAATTCACTGTGTTGCCATACGGGGCATCAGTGTTTCACAATCACATCATTTTTTTTAATAAAGGTAGAAATGCATATACATATAAAAATAAAAATAGCTCAATTTGAACACTTTAAAATGTATGTTTGAACCAAATTAAAAGTATGCATATTTGACCTTAATTTCTGAATGATTATATATCATACTGAAAATAATCTTAAAACTATACATTACTTCCAAATTTATTTTTCTATTCACAAAGTGTGGTTCATACAGATAATTTTTCCAACGAAATAAAACCAATTCCAATTAAGTTGTCTGAAAATATTGATTTTTATTTCCATTGTTTTTTTTTACAAGTACAATGCATATGATGGCAAAATAATGATTAATGATAAAATCATTTCATATTTTTAAGTCCAGAAAGTGTTCAAGAATACACTCATGATGTTTTGTCAGTTTTTCTTTTTGTTCACAAAGTTTAAGGGTTCACATTTCAACTTGAATTTCAAAATCTATACTTTATATAAAAAAGAGTTTTCAGTTCAAAAAAAGCATTCAAACTTAACAATAAACAGACATCATTAAAATATGATTACACTTTAACTGTCATTAAAATTTCTATGTAAATATTCAAGTCATCCCATTGATGCTAGGGGCCATTTCAAATATTAAAAAGACTGAGTTTTGACCCTAATTTATATTTTGATTTGTAAAAAAAAGTACATTTGTACAATGTCCTTGATATTACATGAAACTGTATGTTACAAAGTTATTAAAAGCAAGTTAAATGTCAAGTATTAAAATTCATAAAATATTTTTATTTCCTTCTTCTAACTAAACCTTATATTTTTTCTAAAAGGGATGTGGCACCACCAGGTCATTCATCTTGTGACACTTATGTAAAAACACATACACCATGTATATCAAAACATATATATATATGTATCATAAAAGTTGTTAATTACATTGAAGTGACAATAAGGTAATTATTGTGAGTTCAGACTAGAGAAAATAAATACAAATAATTATGAAGCAGTTGGGACCAATACAGCCTTTGGAATACATAACAGGAAGTACCTGGACAATACCGAATCTTAAAAAAAGACCCATATTTTAAGGAAGTACATATCTGATTAATATCAGAACTTTAAAAGTTGAGATTGCCTAAACTCCTGAGAACCCAGATAATGGGTTAACCAAATAATACTGTATGCAATTTGTTATAAAATCAATTTTTTCAGGTAGTACATTGGAATAATACTTTTTATCTGCCAGCCTGAAATTTCCAAAATTCCTGAGAACCCAGATTATGGATTTTAACAAATAATACTGTGTGTATATGTATTTTGTGGATTTCTTTAGACATGCATCATGCATCATTTAGCTTCAGTCTGGTCTAGAAAACCCCCGTTTTGTCAACTCCTTCTCTGCTGCCTCCAGAACTATCTCTATGGAGCCACTGGCATCTATTTTATACAGCTAGGCTTCTCCATTCTCTTGTAGGCTAGGTATAATCTACAAATGTCGATTTCATCCTCAATAAAAATAAACTATCATCCATATTTGTCTCAGCAATTACAGACTAAAGCGTATCAAAAAAAAATATACGTAATATTATTGAATTTAGACTTGATCACTATTTTTACTTCCTTTGCAAAGGGTACAAGTCTTTTTGAATAAAGTGTCATTAAATTTTTTTAAAACTTCCTTTATTTGACTGTGTTAAATGATTCCTCACTTTCATATTAAGCAAAAGCATGAATTTAAACTTAGATTTATATAAGAATGTGTAAAATTTCAATCAGTTGTACATTCAACTGTAATCAGGGTTCTCCATCGTTTAAAAATTTACTGTGTTGCAGAGTTTCTGCAAAGCACTAAAATTTCGTGGTATTTTCGCAATCAAATTTGCAACTGAATCACTATTCATTATAATTACAAAGAATACATGCTTACACTTATTTAAAAATCTCTAATCCGTTACACAAATGGAATGGTCGTACATATTGATAAAAGTAAAAATATATGTACTGAAAAGCAGAGGAAATTCTAATCGATACAGTCGTACTTACCGTATATACTCGCCTATAAGTCGGTCCGCCTATAAGTCGGTTGTGTTTTATAAGCTTATATATCAAAGGGACCGACATCATATAATATACCATTCGTTTTATAGCTCGCCTATAAGTCGGACATAGAGTTTTGGACAAGAGATCAACTCCTAAAAATCCGACTTATAGGCGAGTATATACGGTAACATTTTTGAAAGTAATTTTGATTATTTGTCAGTTTTCTAGATCGAATTACCGAATTACAAAATAGGAAACTTCAGAATAGTAAAATACTTTTAAGCATGTTAAGAGTTCCTTGAACATGTTGAAAATTTTCAGCAATTATTTACATCAATTCAATGACTTCGGTACGATTTTATGTTTGACTTACAGTGCTAACATAATATTCTAGATCCGTGGCTCTATAGAAAAGACATATTTAAATATTTTTCAAAATACAATCTATTTTAATGCCAATACATGTACCAATTAACCGTTACATGGACATGCGTCAAGTCTGGCGAGGGTCTAGGAGATAACTGAATATGCAAGGTGAAGCCCTACTAATTACATATAAGTGCTCTACATTTTAGAATTGAAGGATGGAAGAATTGTTTGATTAAAGCTCCAGTTAGAGAGGATTTAATATTGTTTGGATTTTCTAAATATCACAGATCTTACTGTGTAGGCAAAATTTTTACTGTGTTGCACACATAAAATTTGAATTGTTACTGTGTCAGAGAAAATTTTACTGTGTTGCATGCATAGAATTTGAATCGTTACTGTGTTTGAGAAAGTTTTACTGTGTCGGAAGCAACACACTAAAACAGCTCTTGGATAACCCTGACTGTTTTAAGATTTTACCTTTCTCTAAACAGTCTATCTTTATCTAAATGTTTTTCTTCTTGAGTTTTCTCCCCTCCTCTTCCCAGCATCCTCTGCTTTCTGATCTCCTCACTGACTGTCAGAAAGAGGACGATGTCAGGGGTTAAAAGGTCACTGGGCCACTATACACCCAATGCCCCTCCAATGGGATGTCTTCATTGCTTGTTTCATTGGCTATACCATAAGCTGCAGTACTGTGCCAGAATCTAGAGCAGAAGGGGAAAACTGTTATTTAGGAATTAATAATTATGCAATGAACAATTTTGGGATTAACAATAATTAAAGTTTGCTTAAAAAATTATAAATTTGCGTCAAACACTACACATCTGCCTTTCTGTTTCAATCACCAGCATAAAATATAAAAACATTTTCTGAGACATGATATCTGAATGAGTTTTTCCTGCTCTTTTGATGTATGATGTTTTTTAATTGTTTCACATCAAAACTTTCTCTGATTTCATGTCTACACTAGACATAACCTGTCCATGATAACAGGTTTCTCCTGACATGTTTTCAGTATTGCTATGGAAACAATATAGTTGCCAATGGAATAGTAGGCCCTTCTGACAATTTCTGGAAGGTCATCAAAACATTTCCTCAGATGCTGTATTGGGGGAGGAGGTGTAAAATATCTACATGCATCCATTTTATTCTCCAGTGTTTCAGTCAAAGTAGTCTTCCCTATTTATAACAATTTTTTTTTTTCAGTTACATCAACTGTGGTTTATAAAAAAAAAAATAAGATTTGTAATTGCCAAATTTATTGTTTGTCAAGAATCAACTTCCAGTTAGTCTCTATTTGATAAATAAAAGTTAGAAACAAATACACTTTTTCTGCCAGTCACCTTGAACTTGCTGTAATGACCGTAGTCAATATCAATAACCCCGCCCCCATCCCCACCCCCCATCACACGCAATTTTTGTGATAAAGTATGAGCCTTCTGATATTCTCCATAACATCGAGGAATTAAAGTTTTCCATAAAAGTAATAATCAGATCTGAAAAAATCCCCTTGTCATATACTTATATATAACCTCTTAATAACTTTTTTCTAAAAGCAAATCATTATCATGTTTGGTTTAGCAGTAATTGACTTA